>NC_041363.1:4205962-4503462 GCF_900634415.1 Cottoperca gobio
GTGTTCACGAGGAGATAAATCAGCCTTTAAGTGTTCTGTTTCGCACTTTAATATCTGCTCTGGAACCCCCTTGTCTTTAAACTGGAGCGGCACGGTGAGAACAGGCTTGACAGTAAAGCACTGGATGTCTGTGAAGTTCAGCTAAGGATAAGACCGGGAATATGTTGAGGAGCAGACAAAGCGAAGGTGCATTGGATCAGATTACTTTGTCAAATCTTTGAAATCGTCCAACAAGTCTGCAGCTCTGTGAGGCTATGTTCACCATTCTAGCTTATTAACTGTCTAACATTTGCTAAACAGTAATTAACACTAAGTACAGCAGAGCCTGGTGGGAATGTCATTATGTTTTGTGATATCTAGTCGTAAAACTAAATATCAGACACATTTAGAATATTGAACCTGATGACGGCACTAGATCAAATAGCAATTTTTGTTTACAATTAATCCTGAAGGGGACGTATGAATGCGTGCACAACATTTCATTGCATTCCTCCAATAGTTGTGGAGATATTTCAAAATGAAACCACAAATGTGAATCTCTTCCCTTGAAACATCTTCATTAACAAGAAGCTTTCTGTATAAGGATACGCTGTCCGGGGGAGTTGCTGATGTTGTCTCCAGGGGGCGCTGTGCTGGTCATGCGTGATGCGATGGGGAACTGGGAGAGCAGCTTCAAGCTGAAGTCTTCGAGCCACTCGTACTCCTTGCCTCGGTGGATGAACATCTTGTTCTGTAATGTGCAACAAAACAAAAAAAGGAAACTGAATTAAAAAGCTGGAATTATCGTTGCGTTCCATAATTTATGAGCGGCGGGCTTGTGCGGCGACAGGACTGCATTCCTCGTGTCATCAAAAAGCCAATAACCTTTATCGACATTATTGCACATGAAGCGTTTCTAAAAGCCGGCTCTTTGCATGAGCACGATAGTTTCTCTAAGTCTGTGTTTATTGAAATAAGTAATCAGTTCCGTACCCTGAGGAAAGAAGGGAATCCAAGGCCGTAATATCCAACAGCAAAGTACTCTGGCTGCGGCCGCATAGCGTGCATTATGTTCTCGTAGAACTTGGCTTGTTTTTTCTGTGAAAGAGGAGAAAGCAGAGTGCAACACATCCACAGTATGTAATACGTCTGAGTGAAATGTGAATGTGGTTACTCATGTTCTTTTATATAATTACGAGAAAAGATTACTGGACCACAATCCCACTAACGCTGAGAGAATTCATAAGTAGATATCTGTCATTCAAACGCCACAACATGAGCAGACTGCGGATGGAAATGAGTTGTGTAAACAGGTTAACACACTTATCTCTTCCCCATCTCCTCAATCAATTGCACTCATGACGTGAATTGACTCGTACTGGAGCAGTTTCTTTCCGCTATTATTCATCAGACACATTTCAATAATCCTAGACATGCATTCACAACTAAATCCCTTCAGTGGTTTTCATACGAGTGTATCTGAAGAACAGCGCAGACGTCCTCTTACCAGCAGCTGGCTCAGCTCCATGAAGTCGAACATGTGGCTCTCGTGCATCTTGGCCAGCTGCTTGCCCAGCTCAATGGCCTTCTCCCACATCTGAGAAGACATGTGCATCACTCAGTTAAAAAGGAGACACAAAACAAAAACACAACAACGCAGTAGCACGAGAGTTTGCCATCTGGCGCCCGCGGCTGTCCTCGCGGCTTGGAGGGTAAACAGTCGATAGGTGGCTGCCACCGAGAGATTGGAACACTTTACTGACACGACACCGAGCTGAGGTCACTTCCCCCCCGACACAATGCCCGCTCAGATTTCATATTTCTCTCTGGCTAATTTATGCATCCTGCAAAACCATAAAGCAAATGGAGACACCAGCTCACACGCAGAGGAGCAGGCGAGCAGTAAACACCCACCTTGCCCTTGTCCAAATAGCAAATGATCTCCTGGATGAGCCTCTCTTTCAGCTCCTGTTGGGTCCACACATGCTTCCCGTCTCCAGGTATCAGATGAGGTGCGCAGGGTTTGTCAGACCACTGGGGAACGAAATGAGCATTATTAAACACTCAGGTAGACATTTAGAAAGCATGGTACTATTAAAGGTTATATAGCTCTTTGTGTCGATGTATAATGTGCCAGAGACCTCCAGTAATTCAGCATGTAGCAGCAGAGTGTAGGACGCCTCGGTGTAGTTCTCACAGTCCAGGTGTAAATCTCGCAGCTTGTACAAGTACCTAGTTACAAGAGCACGTAAGTAAAACACAGGTAGCCCTTTGGTCCGAGCTCCAGGTGCGCTGTGTCTGTTTCTGACTCACCGGATGTAAATGTCCTCCCTCTTTTCTTCTTTGTAGAAATTCTGCAGGAGAAAAGAAGTATCGTAATTACACTCTCTTGAAATATTTGCTCTGAAGCAATTTGCAGCAGAGGACTAGTAATTGCTTTATGCACAAGCACAAACAGTGGGAACCCTTTTGTAAGCACAGAGCGTACCAGCACGTTGACGGTGCAGCTCATGCGGTGCTCAGGACTTTCGTCATGTGTGATGGTGCGGTACGCCAGGAGATTCTCCAGCAGGCTGCTCAGCAGCAGAGCCAGCTCCTCTCCGGTCTGTGACAGGTATCTGTGGCGTCTGCAGTGCTCCAGCAATCTGCACACACACAAACAAACCTGTGAAGGGCTATTTGTACTTTACCAGTGTGGCCAAAGTTTGCCTTTTCCTCCTGACGAGCACATTCAAAGCTTTTATTTTGGCAGAATCTTTGAGACACTGCGTCACAGCGGGGTTTCTATTGATTAGAAGTTGCTTACAACACATCCTTCTGGCTACTTGAGGACAATCATAATTGTCTTTGTATTTCAGAAGCTGTAGTGAATTCCCTATCACACAGAACAGACAGATCTTTGATCGCTGTGGTGTTCCACTTAAAACACTTTCAGAGCAGATGAAATACGTTTTGATCTGCTCCTCCGCCTTACGTTTTCTCCAGCAGGACTTTGTACTGCTCGTCCCCTCGGCCTCCTTCTACCTCCTGATCCAATTTTGTTATCAGTTCGTTCTCAAACTGCAAAGGTAAGTGGGGAATAAAAAAAAACAACCCATATCATCATACACATTGTAAATGTTGCACTTCAGTAGAATTTAAACAAATAAAAACACAAGTTCTGAACTTGTGAAGCTTTTTACCATTTCGAATGTGCGTGCGGGGCTGAAGTTGTGCTCACACTGCATCATATCAAAGAAGATGGGGATGGTGGCTTTCCTCAGTTCGGGCTCAGGCACCAGTGTGACCTCCAGAATGGGGCCGACCATGGCCGGGATGAACTTCATTTTGTGGGGGCCTGAGGGACAACGGGACATTATCACGCAGAAATATCATAGTGTGATTGGAGAAGGCAATAAGCTGCATCATATCTCAACACACAGGGGATAAATCTAATAATGTGGCAGACCAAACAACAACACACTGTGAGCCTGGACAATAACAAAATATTGTCTTGTTATTCCCCGTGCATTACTGGCAGGCACTGGATAAACAAAGCGGCATCATCATATAGTGCAAAATACTCACCGAGATTGTACCACATGTCTCTGATCTTAAACCCGATCGTCTTCCTCATGTCTCCATATCTGCGGCACAATTAAATCAAAGGCCTGTTAAATGAAGTTTTCTCCCATTTAAATAATCTTTTTGATGAATTGTAAGTGATCTCACTTGTTCAGTATCTTATTTCGTTTCTCTTGAGAGAAGGACTCCAGCTGCAGTGTCTTGTGGGTAAGGAACGCCACAGTCAAATGAAAGTAGTGATTCCACAGCTGCGAGGGGAGCAGGGTTCTCAAATATTAATACCATAATTACCTTCTCATAACACTGGCTTTTGATTTTGTGTTAAATAAGAAATGTAACCTCTACCCGGGCAGGGGAGGACACACCTGCAGTTCAAAATGCGCCTGGTCCAGAAAATACATGTTGAGGACGTCCGAGTACTGATTGATGGCCCTGAGGAACACCTGCATCTGCACCAGGTTCATGATCATCCAGTCAGCCGGGAACACGTCTCCCATGAGGTCCTTAAACATGATGAATGTCTCCATGAGGAAGTCCTGAGGGCAGAACAGGAACAACATCTTTACTGCAAGTGTATGCAAACAAGGGCTGCTCGATTACGGCAAATATCATAATTATTTGAGTCAATATTGAGACATCATGCATTTATTGAAATAAAAAAAGAATTAAAATGTCTTTTTAGCAGTGGATTTTCTTTAACTTTAAATATGAGTTAACGAAAAAAACAAATAAATACATGTTGAAAAAAATAAGACAAATAAAATATATTACTAACATATAGATATGTATAAAATAAATATATATAATAAATTAAATCAAAACTATGTCGTAATATTAGCACACTTCCACAACCTACTGAAAACTATTAAATATAACTTTTCAATATATATATATTGAAAAGTTATATTAATATATATATATATTTTTTAAATTAAATATATTAAAAAAATAATTTAATTAAATATATTAATATTAAATATAACTTTTCAATATATATATATATATATATATATATATATATATATATATATATATATATATATATATATATATATATATATATTATATATATATATATATATATATATATATTATATATATATATATATATATATATATATATATATTTATATATATATATATATAAATAAACAAAAGCCCAAAATAAATTAGATCAAGCATGTTGTAGTACCCTGCCACATACTGCTGAAAACTCCTAAACATATATTTTTTGGTAAACTGTATTCAACCTCAGTAACTCAGCGTAAAAGGGAAGGGCAGGGATTTATACAAATGTAAATGTTTATCTTGGTTTAATAATCGTTGGTTCAAATTTGAATATATTGCCTAGCCCTAATGTACACTGTCTCTTTAAAGAAATACAATAAGGAATATTCAAACTAAGCAAATCCAAAGTCCAGCACACATACTGCTCTGCACGGCATAATGGAGACCCAGTACTGCCGTCCTCATCATGTCAGTCCAATCCATCGCTTGAAATGTCTATAATCAATATTCCCTTAAGGAGCAGTAAGTGGTTTAATGCCCGTTATTGATGAGATGTTTCAGGAGGAGATGTAGCCAGCAGGGGAGGAACCAGGACACTTACAACGATATCCTGTCTCGTCTTGAAGGTGCTGATGTAGTGGCCGTAATGTATGTCGTCCATTTGCTTCAGGATGGCCGTCATGCAGGCGAGATACTGGCCCTGCAGAGGAGTCGACTATTACTCACATGACATATTTCTCCAAAAGAAAAACAGCAATTTTGTGTTTTATTTGTTACACCCCTTAAAATAATGATACATTTGTTGATTTGGGTATTGTACGTGGATGTCAGTGGACTTAATATTGAAATGAATGCTAAGTCGTCAAGGACGTATTTCAGCTGGACCAGCTTCGTGTGCCTTACAATGAGAGGGGAGGATCTCTCCATGCTGATGACAGTGCGATTAACCCTGCGAAGAAGCCGCTCCATTATCAGCTGAACGTGCCCTCTGGTTGGACCCTGCACAGACAGAACAGCCTCAGGTACAATTACCAGCTGAAACACAGCGGCACACAAACGCTACAAAGTGTTGTCAGTATCAAAAGGTCGGATCACTCAAACGACAAAAAAGCAGGAGAAAAATATCAACCTGTATTCTCACAGGAGACAGTTTGGGCTTCACTTTCCCAGGTTTAGAGATACAGCCTCCTACATGATAGCTATCTAAATATCTGTGTGTGTTGGCCTGCTGCTGAGACAAAGAGGGAATTAAAAGACGTCACCTCAGGCTTAAGGAAATTGTGATTTGTCATTATGTTCTGATGTTTTAAAGAAAAGCCTCTCAGTGACGTCTGTGGATTATCCTTTGTGGGAACAGGTGTTGCTGCCATTTCTTTCAATGCTGTGAGCATCCATCATGTTGGGTTGGTAGCACAAACCTCAGAGACAAATTAGGGACGCGCAGATACTCAGTATCTGCATCGGTCCGATACTGGACAAACCCGCCGGGACTAAAAAGAAGTATAATCCAAAAGCACATAAAGGCCTCAGTGAGTTATATCATGTGTTTTACACTAGAAACATATATTATTATAAATAATCACATCGAAACTTTTGCACACGTTTGCTCTTTAAATTTCATTTTGAATGATGCAATTATAACAAGCTGCTAAAAGTTGCGTGTGTAAAATAAAAGTTGAAATAAAAAGAAGCAGCCGTGTTGCATAACCGAGTCACGCTGTGGGCTCTGCATTTGTTCCTTTAGAGGACTCGAACAGGTTTCATAGTTTGAGTGCGATGTGTTTTAGATCGCTACTGTATGTTAAGCAAAGTGCCTCCATACGCATGTATTATTTACAGCTTAGTTGCCTAAGAAAGGGGTGAAGACGGTATTGGATTGGTATCGGCAGATGCTCAAGGTTGCGGTTTCGAGCGATCCTTAAGACAAACATCTGAAAAACAAGGCAAATAAAACGCAAACTACCTACATGACTAGATGTTCCTTTTTAAACCTCTTCTCTGGCAGCAGGCTGAACAGGGCAGATCCTTTCCTTAGCTTCGTCCACTAGCTCCTCCAGGGGGACAACTCGGTGCTACCGGGCTATATGGCATATACAAGTCCTCAAGCAGGCTCTGGGTGTGCCCCGGGCCTTCCTTAGAGTTCGACGTGCCCAGAAAACCTCTTTTAAAGAGCAGCCCGAATCCCCTCACCTGGCTCCTTTCCATGCAACACAGTCCCCATGGAGGTCTGAATATTTTACCTCATATGTCAGGGTGATGGAGGAAACTCATTTCAGCCTCTAATACCTACAATCTCATGCTGGATGTGTTTTTCTGTCATTTGTGTGCACTGGCCCTTTAAACGAATGATCTCTGTGTGTCTAAAGGAAAATTCTGGCTCCTCACCACGTCCTTGCGGTCCAGGTTGTCCAAGACCGTGCTGAGGAGCTGGGCGCAGCCCTCGTGGTCTGGTTTACTGGAGTGGTCGTCCAGCTGCCCACTCAGCTGGTCAGTAAGAAGCGGCAGGAACACATCTCGACAATCTGCGAGCGGAGAAAAGACTGTGCTCATTGGACCACACGGCACATTTCCTTCTAATGGAGCTGACCTGACAAACTTGTGTGTAGGTGTGAGGCGGAGCAGAGTTGTTGTTTTCTTTTCTTCATCTTGTGTGTTATGTGTTTTTCAAGCCTGGAGCACTCCTACCTGGCTGCCTGAAAAGGTCACTCTCCACCATTTTACACATGCAGCCCAGCTTTTGACGCACGAGCTGAGAGTCAGGAATGCTCTCGATGAACTTTGCGAGGAGAACGCTGAGAAGAGAATGAAAGAAAAGAGCCAAGAGAAGCCATTGTGACCATTTGAATGCACCTCACATTTCACATCTACTAATTAAAGTCACAGAGGACTAACGAGCGGCGCACATGACAGGTTGATTTTACAGCAGCAAGAAATGAGAATAATGCCAGAAGTAAATATGATCATTTGCGCCGAGTCAATTATCATGTCCTGCTGTACAAATTCTCTGGAGAGTTACCTGAGCTCCGCGGGATCAAACACCATCTGGATGTCATTAATGATGCTGGGGAGGTATTTCAATATTGCTCCCTGAAAAAGCAAAGAATCAGAAATGTTTTTTATTCTCGAGTAAAACAAACTTTGTACAGGAGCTTTTCCAAAACCTTACCGAGACTGCAAACAGTTGCAAAGGGAGTTTGTCTTTAACACATTTTCACAGCTGGATTACTGCATTTACAAAAACACTGAAAGTCTTCAGAGACTGACCGGCCGGACACGTGACTACTCAGATCTACAATACAAAATCTAAACACGCTACATCGACATCTTCCTCAACGTACCTTTATCTTCACTCCCTCGTCCAGCGGTCTGTCCATGAGAGTGTTGAAAGACAGGAACAGAGTGCGGATGGAGTTGAGGAAAGCGTCCCCATCCTCACCGTTCCCGTAGAATCTGAGAATCAAGGCCAGGCGATGTATCAAAGGAGGTCATCCTTATAATAATAGGGACTGAAAATAAACAATATGTCAAAGTGGATTCTTGGGCGGAAGTGATACCTGAGATAGAGGACCCGGGACTGTACGATGAACCTGAACAGGTACTTGAGAGCTTTGAGTGCCGCGTAGAGCCTCTCGGTCAGGACGGACTCCTCTGCGTGGCCCACGTAGTAGTTTAGCACCCTGGTTAACTTCCTGAGAAAGTAAAGCAGTCAGGCATCAAGGTCGGCTGGTAATTTGCATGTGGGTGGAGAGCGAAAGGACCCACTAAAAATAAACAGCTTGAAGGGGTACACGCAGACTCACATGTAGGCCAGAGTGGCACTGAAGTGCTTGTTGATGTAGGTTTCCAGGACTGGATTGAAATGCTGGAATTTGATGTCGCCAATAAGTGTGATTATAAATACCTGGTTAGAGACAAGAGGAGGGAACACAAATCAGAGCCAAGTTTAAAAAGAACACAGATATACTGAGCGATTCCCAACCTTTCTTTTACTTGTGACTCCTAAAAGTTAGAATCCTGAAAGTTCTCCTACAGACAAGTAAATAAAAAGACTCTGCTGTGGCTGGTATTCTGTTTAACACGGGTTTATGTTGTTTATTAGCGTGTAACCGTCAGTTACACGCTAATAACACGCTAACACCCGTTTGTCGGGGACATAAACACACTTTTGAGTGGACGGGATCTTTTACATTTTCATGAAATCAAACAGTTTTTGTCCTTACTTTGCATTTTAGTCGGTTTACGCTAGAAAATAACTAGTCCGCACGATGTGTCGTTTACAAAAGCACTCACCAAGGCATCGAACACCAGAGTATCATAGGTGTCCTTTTCTGAGGTGTCCATCATGATGTTGAACAGGGCGTCAAGAGTGTCCTGGAGAAACTGTGCATGAAACAGAACGCAGTTAATAAAGAAAAAGGTTGTATCAAATATAGCAACATGTTAGATATGCAACAGAGCTCACTTTAACAATCTCCCCTCCCTCCACCTCCATCAGCCTCTGCAGAATCTGGTCCAGGTCCTCCGGCTTAGACCTCCAGTTCAACAGGCCGAGTAAATCCACTGGGAAAACATTAACACAGGAAACCTCCACTGTTACAACAGCAGTTAACAGAATCGTGCTAGAAGCTTTAAATGTCAATAAAAACCTAATTAGATCAAATCAACAGCAACGTATCAGCTTAATTCATTTTTGGGGGACTGCAGCGCTATCTGCTGCAGAATCTGCTTCACTTCTTAAAGAGGACTCGCGACAGGACATCTTTTAATTACCAGAGTCGGAGTCTGGAAGATTGGGGGGAAAATAGAAAATGGTGCCCTACGGTACCGTTCTGAGTGAGTTTAGTGGAGCAGGTGAGCGTGCCGATCTGGAAGCTGTCTTTAGTCACTGGAATCACTCCTGAATGGTGGAACTGCTTCGCTGTTTGCTTCTCCTTTTCCTCCACTTCAGTCCAAGTCGCTGGCAAGGTGAGATAAACCTTTGCATCCTCCGCCTTCTTCACATCAACCTAAGAAATTCATAGAACGGGGAATGAATCATGAAGGCTAGCGATCGATGGAGCTCTAATTTCATATTTATCGATTTAGGTGAGATTCATGCATAATCCATCTACCCACTGTCAGCTACTCAAGACACACATTGTTTTGGGCGGGGGGTGTAATTCGATCAAAACAATCTCCTGCTTATTTTAAAGATAAGTGCGGTGAATGACTTTTTGAACAAAGAAACCCACAATCCTGGAACGTTACCTTATAGACGATGAGTTCATGCCTGCCGTCTTTAAGCGTGGTCCCATCTCCTCTCATGAGCCGGACGAAGGCCATACCGAAGGGCTTCTCCGATTTGTCCCTCGCTGAAAGACACACAGGAGCGTAACATCAGCCACTGTGTTCACCGGAGTGGCAGGATTACATGTGGGTTGTTTTCATACACTAAGTCACTCACAGTCCTGGGAGGATCGGTGTCGAAACATCACCCTCAGGTGACAGCGGCAGACGTCTTCGATGGGAATTGTCACCTTGCAGGAAGGAGATAAAAGTCAGGGGAGTTAATGCAGGATTAAACACATGGAGGAAGTACAAGCAGGTGGGAGATTTGTATGAGCAGCGCACCCTATGTCAATTCCTTTCCTCGGAAATGAGTTCTTGGAAGGAGTAATTAAAGAACACGACATATCACGTCCGGGGGTTGACATTACCTTCACCGTTTCGTTCCAACAAGGCTGCTTCACCTGGTAGTAAATGACAGACTTGTACTCTGAGATGCCATCGTAACCTGCCCCGGGAAATATCACCTTCTACAGAGAGGAGACATGACACACACTGATGATACCAAAATATCAATATATACATTTTCAAATATCAATGTTTGTCCGATGATGGCGCTGGAGGAAGGGAAATTAATGAGACATTTCACTTAAAACTACAAATGTGAAGCTCGTGGAAGAGGAAACGTTTGTGATAGTTAGTGTGGCTATGTGATGGTGTCCCTGCCCTGGAAATAAATCTAATCTGTTTGAGAATTAATGTTTTTTTCCATGCACGGTCCTTGTTTAATGAAAAAGTATAATAATAATTAATATTATAATGTAGGGACCACTTGTACCAACATGCATGGGCCCACAGAGCCATGGCACTAGCACGGCTCAGAACTGCAACAATTACAGCATAATTAAAAGAGATGGTGGCACAGACGTAATTAGAAAAGAGCTACGTGTTGTGTTCACTGCTCTATATTACCTCGATGGAATTGCCTTCCAGATCGTGCACACTGAGTATGACCTCCACATTTTTCGGGGTCTTCTTTTTACCACGGTCAAACTCTCCCTGCAGCAACGTTACGTAAATGTCGTTCCTCACGTTTCCTGGAGAAAGGACACGACAGATGATCAGACGGATGTGCTGAGAATTCATAAACCCTTCTCACGCCTTTGTAAGCAATTAAAAGGAACATGGCCGTGGTGTATGTAGAGCAATGCCCAGCAACAAAGACTTTAATCCACCTGGGAGGATGATTTCTGGAAAGCCCATTTTCCGCACGATGGCTGTGCTGCGGTCGACAAAGTGGGGGTAGTCCTTCCTGACTTGGGAGAGATCCCCAGGGAGGAGCTTCAGGGTCACAAATAGCCCTGCCAGCAAACATGTAAAGATACTCAATGAGGCAGAGAACAAAAGGACCCAGCCCCTCGACCCCTCACACATCATTTATTCCCCTCAAAGCAGAAAGGTCAATTCAGAGCGACCCTCTGGAGTCGCAGAGGGAACACGCTGTCTGCGAGCGCTTCATTTTACCCTGGCCTTTGTGATTGACCTCCCGCGTTGCAATGACTTTGTTGAAGACAGCAGTGAGCGGCTCGTTCTCTCCTATGACTCGGGAGGGGATGAGCGGAGACATGATGAGTTGCCTCTGACGGATGTAGGTTTCCATAGCGATCCTGGGAGAAAAGCATCAGAAAGACTATAAGAAGAATCAGCTGTCAGCGTCTCTGACAGGTGACAAACAAACGGACAGAGGAGCTGCAAAAGGAATTGTGAGGCTTTCTGGATGTCTTGACAAGATGCACCATTACCACACACACACACACACACACACACACACACACACACACACCTCAAGTGTGAGCCTGAGCTTTATGAAGTACAGGACTGCTTATTTGTAATTTAATTAGCAGTTAAATTAATCAAAGAGACGTTTTAGACTGAGGGGGACAGATGGAGGACTGAGGGAGGACAGAGGGAGGACTGAGGAGGACAGAGGGAGGACAGAGGGGGGACAGATGGAGGACTGAGGGAGGACAGAGGGGGGACAGATGGAGGACTGAGGGTGGACAGATGGAGGACTGAAGGAGGACATATGGAGGACAGATGGAGGACTGAGGGAGGACTGATGGAGGACTGAGGGAGGACTGATGGAGGACTGAGGGGGGACAGAGGAGGACTGAGGGGGGACAGAGGGGGGACAGAGGTAGAACTGAGGGAGGATTGAGGGAGGACAGAGGGAGGACAGAGGGGGGACAGAGGGAGGACAGAGGGAGGACAGATGGAGGACAGATGGAGGACTGAGGGAGGACTGAGGGGGGACAGATGGAGGGACTGAGGGAGGACATGAGGGGGGACAGAGGGGGGACAGAGGGAGGACAGGGGGAGGATTGAGGGAGGACTGAGGGGGGACTGAGGGAGGACTGAGGGAGGACAGAGGGGGGACAGAGGGAGGACTGAGGGAGGACAGAGGGAGGACAGAGGGAGGACAGAGGGGGACAGAGGGAGGACAGAGGGGGGACAGAGGGAGGACAGAGGGAGGACAGGGGGAGGATTGAGGGAGGACTGAGGGGGGACTGAGGGGGGACAGATGGAGGATTGAGGGAGGACAGCGGGTGGACTGAGGGGGACAGAGGGAGGGCTGAGGGGGGACTGAGGGAGGACAGATGGAGGGTTGAGGGAGGACTGAGGGGGGACAGAGGGGGGACAGAGGGAGGACAGAGGGAGGACAGAGGGAGGACAGGGGGAGGACAGGGGGAGGATTGAGGGGGGACTGAGGTAGGACAGAGGGGGGACAGAGGGAGGACTGAGGGGGGACTGAGGGGGGACTGAGGGGGGACTGAGGGAGGACTGAGGGAGGACTGAAGGAGGACAGAAGGGAGACAGAGGGAGGACTGAGGGGGGACAGAGGGGGGACAGAGGGGGGACTGAGGGGGAACAGAGGGAGGACAGAGGGAGGACAGAGGGGGGACAGATGGGGGACAGAGGGAGGACAGAGGGAGGACAGACGGGGACAGATGGGGGACAGAGGGAGGACAGACGGGGGACAGAGGGAGGACAGAGGGGGGACAGAGGGGGGACAGAGGGAGGACAGATGGGGGACAGAGGGAGGACTGAGGTAGGACAGAGGGAGGACTGAGGGAGGACTGAGGGGGGACTGAGGGAGGACAGAGGGAGGAGAGAGGGAGGACAGAGGGAGGACTGAGGGAGGACAGAGGGGGGACTGAGGTAGGACAGAGGGAGGACAGAGGGAGGACTGAGGGAGGACAGAGGGAGGACAGAGGGAGGACAGAGGGAGGACTGAGGGAGGACAGAGGGGGGACTGAGGTAGGACAGAGGGAGGACAGAGGGAGGACAGAGGGAGGACTGAGGGAGGACTGAGGGAGGACAGAGGGGGGACTGAGGTAGGACAGAGGGAGGACAGAGGGGGGACAGACGGGGGACAGAGGGAGGACTGAGGTAGGACAGAGGGAGGACAGAGGGAGGACAGAGGGGGGACAGAGGGAGGACAGACGGGGGACAGAGGGAGGACTGAGGTAGGACAGAGGGAGGACAGAGGGAGGACAGAGGTAGGACAGAGGGAGGACTGAGGTAGGACAGAGGTAGGACAGATGGGGGACAGAGGGAGGACTGAGGTAGGACAGAGGGAGGACAGAGGGAGGACTGAGGTAGGACAGAGGTAGGACAGATGGGGGACAGAGGGAGGACTGAGGTAGGACAGAGGGAGGACAGAGGGAGGACAGACGGGGGACAGATGGGGGTCAGAGTCTAAGTGATGGCAGGGGAAGGTTTTAGTATTGCCAGAACAATTGTTCCTGTTTTTAGATTTGTGTTATTGTACAATGTTAAATGAGCTTGTATTGTTTGTATATCATCGTTCTGTTAATAAAGGTTAACACTGCAGGCAATTTGTTAGAAACTGGCATTTGATTTGAGTTTTGATGAAAAGCGTTCAGTTGACTGTAGTTGGAATTGGACTTCACTATTTGACTTACAGTTTGTGAAGTCTAAAACACCAAAACTAAATGTCAATGACACAGTTCCTCAGACATTAGAAAGTCTTGGATAAACAATGATTAAGGTCATTTGAGCGGCTGTGATTATTTACTTCTGACTCACAAGTTAAATGATTTGAGACTAGTTATTAGTTGTACTGCGCTGCATGGATTCCTGTGGTAATTGCAGTTGCAACAGTGTTTCAGAAAATGTGCTTGAGCAACAGAAGAAGATAAAATATCTGTGTTCTGTCCAATAACTTAAGGGCTGAAGAAGAAAAAGACAAAACGAGAGAAGCGGATGTTCCCTTTGAGCCATTGTTATTCTTGTTAGGATCCGTACCTACAGAGATATATGGCTCAGATCAGAAATATATAGTGCGGATACTTTTATTGATCGCCAAGAAAGATAACTGTGAACTGGAAGGATTCAAAACCACCAACCATAACTCACTGGAACAGGAGGAATGCCCGTGTTGTGTTTATCTGTACCTGATCTCTTTTCTTTATATTTATTCTTTATTATCATATGTTCTGTTCAGTTCAAATGTAAACATTAAATGTATCCTGTGTCCTGTCGTCGTTCCATTGCTCATTGGATAATTCACTTTTTCGTTGTTAGTTTGTAATCATCAGGTTCATGATTACCAGTTGCAAATGAGTGTAAATGAAATATAAATTCATTTGGCGAAGCTGAAAAGCGTAACGGGTTGTTCTGTGCTGCAGCCTGGATTACTACACAGCGCTCAAAATACACATTTGATAAAATATTCCATCCCACAGAAGCATGTTGTTTTGTAGTTTGCACCTTCTCAAGAAGAGCGAAGAAACAGTAAAACGTTGGGAACATTTGGTTTAGATGTCAAGAATCAGTCGGGATATTTTGGGTCTCTTCCATCTAGGAACCTTGTGAGTATATTGTGCTTGTGCAGGTGCTACGACGACGTGGTCTTGAAGCCCGTCTTTGAGAAGAGCGAACATATTTGTCGCTGAAATGCAACGTAGGAAAGTTGAATTGCGTCCTTGAAAAAGGTGATGGAACGCAGTGAGCGCACATAACTCGAGGCCTAATACAATGCTCTTCCATTATCATTGTGTGACGTTAGAAAACAAGGTCAGAAGTGCGACGTCGTCAACTCACTGCTGAAAGGGGATGAAATGCTGTTTGTCCTCATCGTCGGTCTTTCCATGGGCGGTGTCTGTGATGTCCATCACTGCAAGCAGGGAGCATCGGTCAGTGGTGTAGAGTAACTAAGTACATTTACTCAAGTACAAATGTGTACCTTTTGTACTTTACTTGAGTATTTCCATTTGATGTTACGTTGTCCTTCTGCTCCACTCAGGCAAATATTGTACTTTTTACTCCATTATTATCAATAAATAAGATTGGACATACTATTGCTACACAACTGTATATAAAGCTATTACAACTATCCCCACCTTTACCAGCTCCAACATTAACAGTGTATACATATATCACATTATAATCCAATAGTTTAATATTAGAAATTCCACATAATGAGTGCTTTTGCTACTTTAAGTACATTTTGATGCTAATATTTGTGATACTTGTGAATGCAGGACCTGTAACACTACACTGTGGTAAAGCTACTTCTTCCAAACCAACAGCAAAAGTATGAATTTACTGGTTTTAGTTGTAAAGAGTCAGTTATTCACCGCAACTCTTCTCTTTGTAAAGCAGGAGGCGAGCCCGGCGGTGGAGCTCACTCACCTGTTGCCGGGCAGACAGCCAGCGTACTCAAACAGATCGAGGGTTCTTGATCTCTAGTGTGCAAATGCTTCATTCCACACAGCTCTTTTCCTAAAGTGACTTTTATTTCTCTTTCTTCCTGGCTAAGAAACAATAGGACTTCTGAGTGAAACGTTTCCCTCTGGTTTCAGTCCACTTGCTGGAACAAGCAGAGCAAACCATTCCTCATCAGATCCACTAATCATCTGGCCAAAAACAAAAAGACGGCTGCTATTCCAGCCGCGGCAGAGTGGAGGCATTTTCTAGGTCAGGAAGCAGGTGTTTCCATTTCATTCATTTTTACACCTCGATAGAACTCTTGGTGCACCAGAAAGGAGAGGAATGTGTTTTGAAGAGCTTCGGAGACTTTTGTGTTGCCAAAACAAATATTAGGACGTGTGAGGAGCAGCTCACCAGCTACACCAAATGGCCTCCGCAGTCCTCCAGTGTGTTTCTTGCCCTCTTTGAGCTCCATGCTGCCCACTCTGATGATCTGACACACCAGGAAGAGTCGCTGCCTCATCAAGTCACTGCTGCTCAGGTCCTGGGACGCATGAGACAACAGTAAAGAGGACGACGAGGTGTTTTACATGCACAAACTGACGTAATGTTATTATGTTCATGCAGACCAGATGGCAAATATTACAGGATGAAAGCATGCAGTAAAACCCTCAAAACATATCAGCAGTCCGGCATCTTTATGTGTTTGTTTTGCTCCCGGAGGTTCTTCATGTCAAAGTGTGCTTTGAGAAGAGACATATTTGATCAGTGAAGGTGCTTTTATCACATTAAAAAACACCATTTCATGCAGGCTGGCACCACGACTTCAGACTGTGTCATTAACATAAACAGCAGCGAAATAATGAAGGCAAATGTATTCAAATTTTCAAAGATGCGCCGTGAAATGTGAGTCATTTAGTGACACTTTCAGCAAATTAGAGCGATCCGGGAGCAAATTGGCTTTTTTTGTTTCAGATTTCAAGCCGAGTTTGGATTGTTTAAATCCGATGCTGAGGGAATACAGTCAGCCGGTTGTGGGATTCAGTTACCGTGAACAGAGCTGGCAGGTTGTTGAGTTTTTCGATTTCTTTAGGCATTCCCATACTGTCCCAGCGCACCAGGAAGTTTTCACTGCATGAATTTAAATAAGAATCACAGTTAGATATCATATTATCTAAAAAGAAAAGGCACCAGGAGGCAGAGAAAGGTAATGATGCATAAGCGTTGCATTATTTTATCCGTCTTAATAGATACAAAGTGCAGATTTTGAATAGCAACAACGTGAGAATCTATTGGTCCATAAAGACCATCACCACACCATCATTATTGGTTTGAGTTAAACTTCTTTGAAAGGTCAAAATGCAGGAGAGATCTTTCACGCCGTTAACATTCATAAAGATGAACTTACTAAAGTTGCAACTTAGATATATTTTTGTTCTAGGAGGTTCTTTTAAAAATCACTTCCATTATTTATAGCGGCACCGTTTTTTGACAAGCTCAGAATAGAGACATTATTTTTCTACACCAGCAGCTTCATAACCCCTGAAACTAGAAGCCTTCCAGCCTCCAGTGTTCATTTAAAACAGAGCAGAGTTATGTGATGATAATAATACACAACCTCAAGCCATTATTATTATTACTATTCTCCACAGCCATAGTATAACTCATTAAATGTCTTTATTCTTCCCTTGGTAACCTTTTACAAAGTAGAAGTCCTCGTGTGGTCACACACGTGCAGTCAAATCGACAAAAAACCTCAGTTTGATACTGAATTGTGGAATTAAGAGAAGAGTGAGGAGCAAACCTGATGAACTCAGACTGGTCGGGGTCATACAGAGACATGAGCAGCTCAGCATCCTCTCCAATGTTGCACACAAAGTTCTTCAGGTTCATGAGCAGACTGTAGGTGTGCACAGTACTGAACAGGGTCTGACGTCTCATCTCCAGGTTTTGTAGCCGCGTCTGCAGAAAAGCAAGGCCCGAGGAAGTGCATGGACACAGACATTATTTGAAATGGACAGCTACTATGGGGGGAGGGGTTATGGGTTATGGGTTAGGGGTTAGGGTTATAGTATGAATAAATCAAAATCATGCCTTCTCTTCTTGTATCCTGTCATCCACACTGCGGGAAGCCGTCTCGTGTGCCCGGAACAGACTGACCGTGCTGGTCCAGTCGGGATCCAGTGTGTTTCCTGCTTCATCCCGCACCACCAGGTCCAACCCCAGGATCCTGAGCAGCACAGGGGAGCAAACTCAGAGTTTACAGAGACAATCTTAGAGCCATGACTCAAGAAAATAAAACTTTACAGTGGTGTTTTTGCCACAAGGCAATCCGTTGCAGTACAATAAGGCAGCAGGATTCATACCGGTTCCCGTAATCAATCTTTGCTGTGACTTTCTTCCTGAGCTCCACAAGGTCATCCTTAGGCAGCGTTCCCGACACTATCTGAGATCGATATTCGATGAGGCTGTATGCCATCTGCTGAACGCCCCTGAACAGGTTTGTCTTGTTCGCCTGTCAGATGAAGATGTACACGCTCATAACAATACACCCCTCAGAGGTAAGAAACAACAACAACAACGTGTGAATCAGAGTAGTGTTGTGTGCAGTAGAAAAGAGAGGCCGGTCCACACGTACCACGTAGAGCTTCTGCCATATCTGTGCCCATTCTCTCAGAGTAGCCCCGAGCTCCTGCACCAGGGGCAAGTCTGCTGGAATAATTATTTCCTGCTGGCTACCAGCCACAAGAAGAGAATAATAAGATATTGGAAAAGTGGCTCATCACTCACACATCACGTCACATAATTTGGACAGACTCAAGTGCATTTCTATACATGACAAATAGTCGGATGATTCTCCTACACAGCCAAGAGAAGCATTACTGAATCTTCACTTATGGTAATTACAAGTGCACTGCTATGTTATTGGCTAATGACGAGGCGAGGCTGCAAACCAGAAGCAAAGTTGATTACCATCCCGCTGATATGTTTAATGATATGTGATCTCACCCTGTTCCCTCAACCGTAGCTTCCTTTAAGTGGATGTAGGAAGCTGGGAAGATGCCCTGAGGAAGCAATGAGGTAATATCAGTAAATATACATCACAGCGTTGGTTAGAGGATGATGGAGGTTTAATGTTTCCCTTACCTTCTGCGATTTCTTGCGTAGCGTGTAGCCTCTGTACCAGCCTGAGGAAATATGAATTAACAAAGAGGCATGTTACAGTGAGGCGGTGGACGAGACACCGTCAGGAGGACAATGTGGCACGCACGTTTACATTATCATGCGCAGCATATCGAGCGCCAGTTAGTTAGGAACATTTCATTCAAGCTCCTGCGGCGGCTTGCTTTGGAGAAGGAAAAAGAGGGACGTGTCAGGGCCTGTTGTGTGTTCAAGCTCGCTCACCTTCCAGTTTCTCAAGTATGTGCACCGTGTCCCCCACCTGCAGACACAGCTCCTGCTCACCACCGGTCTCATAGTTGTAGATAGCTGAAGGACAAAGCAGGGCTGTGTCATTATGAGAAACACATAAATACTGTTAACAGAGAAAAGTTTTAGGTCGTTCCTGCTCGAGGTCCAGTGGATTAAAAACTCCAAATCCCTTTTCAATCACTCAGGAGAAAATCTGTTTAAAAAAACAAAGGTTCTGGATCAGAGGTTTGCAGTTTCTCCCAGGCGAAGGAAAGCAATTCACCCTCCTTGTCGCCTAGCATGCATAGAGCATCTTGATCTTTGATGTATTCCTCATCCTACTGCTCCTTGTAAGAACAGGCTGTATGCTTGTGCATCAGGACTCTGTGACTCAAACCTTTAAAGCCTTTAGACGATTCTTAATTGGAACAGACGCCCTGAGGCGGTGTTACACGTTCCAGTGGACTGTACTGGAGCAGGGTGCTTCAGAGGGGAAAGCAAACCAAGAGGAGGCATCACATCCTCTTCATTTGTGATATCATCATACCACTGTGGCCTTCGGTCAATAGTTACACTCTGCAGGTTGTGTTTGCCGACTGGCTCACCTGTGAGCCCTGCCCTCCCTACACTCCCTTTATTAACCTTTCCTGCAGGCGACTCCTCATCTTTCCTTTTTAACTCTCTCACCAGGACACTTATGGGAGGGACCACACAGAAATACGTCTGTGCACGTACACACACACACACACAAATCCCGAAAGAAGTTGTAAAAGAGAAATCTTGGCAAACAATACTGTAGCAAAGGTCTTTGTCATGAGTAGAGGGAGCCACAAAAGTGAGCAGCCAATCTCACAGTCAGATAGAGGAACTATGAGCACAGCTCTGCCCTGACTTGCATGGTGATCATTTGTGTAGCTCCAGGCAAGATTTCCCAGCACGCTTCAACTGGCTTGGCTTATCACAACTCCGTCTGAATACCAATACTTGACAAAACACTCAAAGTGGCTATACCCTTCTCCCTCCATGACATCCTCCTCTTGCTTTCCAAAGCACATGTTTGCCCAGACAGACATCTCCACAGGGACTCAGGTTCAGACTGTGTTGGTGTAACCAGCCCATTGGCTCTTATAATATCAGGTTGGACCCATGCCGGCTGTATTGTTGTTCGGATATCACCTGCACAGGTTTAAGTGAACGATGCCTTACTGTGAGATCCCTCATCCGGTCATCAAAAAGGAAAACAAACCTAGCAGGTTCAGAAACACTGCAATTACCTTTCACACTTTTAGAACTTTCCCCCTAAAACCTAAAAACCCCTTTAACTACTGAAACTACAAACTCGTTTGGCCATAAAAGGAAACGGTTGATTTGTTTTACCAGTTTCTTCCCTGTAACAGAACCTCGTGGACCAGCCCGACCCATATTTTTTGTTTCATGCATTCGTCAGGCAGCCACCACTGAGGGATAGAAACGGAGAGAGACTGCTCGTGTTGTACAAACAAGAGATTCTGCTCCGACAAGTAAAGAGATAGGTCCATTGTTTTCACTCTGACAAGTGTTCAAGCTGTTCTTACTGTCTAAAGGGTGCAAGTTTGAGTGCGTAGTTGTCAAGATTGTACAAATGGTACAAAACTGACGAGTAGGACAACAGGGGGGGGTTGTGTCTGACCAATAAACTCAAGTGAGTGGCATTTTTTGCTGGCATGTGACTTTCACATATCATAAGTTGGTATCACATGTTTAACATAGTTAAGCTTGAACTACTTTCTCTAAGTAGCTTTAGTTAACCTAGCTCGATTCCTCCCTCGGGTATCTTTGCTGTAGTTCAGTAATTGGAAGCCTGCAATGCTTTCAAAGTATCTTCCCCAAACACTGGTTCTTTTGAGTTAAAAAAGAAGTTACTGACGTGCTGTGAGTTCTCTTTTTCACCGGGGAATTATTTGTGCTGGCGGAACAATATGGACTGAAACGAGCACTGAACAAATGACATCTGCCTCTGGTCATGCCGAGAGTGACAATGGTGTATTCACCGACATGACACAGTGTCCGGGCCTGGCAACAGCGTGGCATCCTGCCAGCGGCCGGCGCCCAGCTGAGCGTGGTGTGATGCCACCGTGTCTAAACTAAAGGCAACAGTCTGAACCTTGGCACCGCGGCTCATCTTTGCAACTCTTGAGACACACCATCTTCCTCTTGAACTTGAAATGCTGAGCCCGAAGCCACTGTAGTAAATTCCAATAAAGCCTCGATCGGTGTTTGCTTCAACTTAATGTGCATACTCATGTTAAATCAAAGCCAGACTGATTCACTCTAAATGATTTATCATGGAAGTGGATTAACCAACAATTAAAGAACACCACGGCTGAGCAGTTTGAGCAGCTGCTGGCAACCCATCAGAGTTAACACGTTTCAATGAGAAACCATTGTTCTCATCACCGACCGGGTGTGAAGGCAAAACGTAAACAACCACTCAGAGTTATTGCAGAGATACCACACACACACACACACACACACACATATAAACAATGTGATGCAAGACAGATGAGTGGAGCAACAGGAGGATCCCTCAATCGAATATGTGAAAGAAATGATGAAGGCAGATCAGACGACACACATAAGACTCTTCTCAAATATAACAATTATTTTCACTTGTACCGTCGACATTGTAAGCAAACATTGTGTATACTAAACTAGTGGAAACTGGAAAATCTTCACAATAAAAAGGGTAGTATTTTAAAAAGGGCTGCAACTAAAGATTATTCTCAAAAGAAAATAGTGAAAAATGTCCATCCTGGTGTTTGAGAATGTCTGTCAGTCCCAAAGAAATTCACTTTATTATGATGTAAAAGAGAGAAATCTCCACGTTTGGAGGCTGATAACAGCTTTTACTGACACGTTGTTTCATGAAAAATGTACTTAGATTATTCAAATGTTTAGCGATTATTCTGTCGATCACCTAATGGATTAGTTGACTAATTGTTGAAGATTTAGTATTTTAATTTAAAAACAATGAAAGGTATTATTAAAACGAGATTACTAAAAGAGTTTTAGTAAGTTTCCGCTCAGTGATGTATCATATGCGTCTTATAAAACTTATAGGGTATATCTACACAAAGTCATTAGGTAAAAGCAAGTCTATTAAAGTTTGTTTTAGAGCCAAACCTTTGAAAACATAAAGGCCGTGCCTCCAGTCCGCCGTCTAGACAGCCAAAGACCATCTGTAGCTCTTGAAACGGTGCTCCAGCATAATAAGTCCTTATAGGTTATCCATAAATCAGAAAGTTAATTCTCCATTTCAAAGCTAATAGTGCAAAAAGGAATTAGACCAGTTATGGGCTTGTCTTTTAATTAATTCTGGTTAAAAACCCTGCTACAAAGAAATTCACAATTACCTTTTCTGAAGGAGGAAAAAAAAAAAAACAGCAACGTCTTCTTCAGGTTCCTAAAGAACTAAAGTTATGTCCGAGTTTTGAAAGTCACGACCATCGGCTCGGTCCATCAAATCTGAGGACAAGGTCGACACTTGTCTCCTCGGCAGGTGACATCACAAGACGAACAAACCTCTTGATCTATGGACGCTGCGAATCTTAAGATTTATTTAGCTAATAATGCAATACAATATATACACAAGAACACAGCATGTAAAGTGCAGAGGTTTGCTGCAAGAGTCAAATCTAGTCATTATAACAACTTCCCGCTCCACTCAAACATGTGTTGTGCTGTTTGTTCCTTTACTCGTATGTTTGAGCTTCACTGTGCAGTTTGACACAAGAAGGGTGTTTTCACATTCCTCAGTGCCCGCCTCAGATCTGAGTTTAATCCACATACGAGCAAGATTCAAGATTCCACACACACACACGCACACGCACACGCACACACACACACTTGTTGAAATGAGGAGTGTGAAGTAGGAGGCATGTTGCATCGAGCTGTTTAACTTTTCAAATGAAATATATTTGCATATTCAGGACATGGACTTTTCCAAAAGAGAGTAATGCTGATGTGCTTTAAATAATAATTGACCAGCTTATTGGATTTTTGGTGGAGAAACCCTCTCAGACACAAATTATAATTCAAAACACAGCATTTTTATATTATATATATATATATATATATATATATATTCAAACCTTTTTGGAGGGGGTCTTTAAAGAGCACCACACCTATTTATTACTGAACCCTGATAACATTATCACATCCCAATTTATTGAGTTTTAAAGGGGACATATAAGAGTCATTTTCAGGTTTCTACTTGTGTTTTTGGTTAAAAAAAAAAAACACATTATTTTTCTCCTACTGTCTGTCTGAATACACCTGTATTCATCCCCTGTCTTCCAGGTATATAGGTATATACATACATACATACATACATACATACATACATACATACATACATACATACATACATACATACATACATACATACATACATACATACATACATACATACATACATACATACATACGTAACTACATACATACATACATACATACATACATACATACATACGTACATACATACATATATGTGTGTGAAGAGTTTCTGAATGCGGGCTTTGTGCATTTCTCCGTGGATTGAGTGTTTGGATAAGTGCACACTATTATTATAGCACTTAGACCTTTAAAAACAAAACACATTTTTTTTTACAATGCAATCTAAATCGATGCAGCAGAATCAGAGATGTCGTCTTTTTTACTAGTATTCTTAATATTAATATTCTTCTTTGGCCTACATTACCCACAATGCAACTCAACCACCACTAGTTTAGTCAGTTTCAGGTGTCCTATTCTAGTAGCAGAAAAAAATGTGGCCTCAAGCAGAAATCAAGCTTCAGAGACACATTTGTTTTCATTGTCACGCTTTCAGTCTTCAGCACCAACCGACGCTGACTCAAGTGACATCACTGGAGGGAATCGATCAGATGTAGCAGCTCTGTTCACGTTTGCAATGAACCACAATAGTGTTCCGCAATACCAGTTAACAGACTATGATGTGCGACATCAGTAGAGTTCCCCTTTTATTGTTATTTGGCAAGAGCATCAGTTGGCTGCAAATGTGTAATGTTGTTCATGTATGTTGTCAATAAAAACGGCCAGCTCCATCTGGGTTTTGTTAAAAAATTAGCAACATTAAGGAGACCTTGACCTGAAAACTAATGAAGCCATGGGATGTCATTATGGATGCAGAGATGCAAAAACAGAGATGCAGTAAATTAAACTAACATGTTCTTCACCTGCTGATTTTAATGCTTCAGTGCAGTGCTTCTCTTCACGATAGAAGAATTAGGAAGCTATCCTGTTATGAAGGTGTCACAAATTAAAGATTGTGGTATCTTAAGCTCCACATTATCCACATTTCCCTGTTAGCTAGCATGATATAATTGATATTATCAGAAACCTTGCGACTCCTCTTTCATCTCAAAATGTCATTGCTTGTATTTGGGCAAAGCCTGGGTTGCCTAATCGGATTAAAGATGTAAGACCTTGTACAGGGTCCGATAGCATTTTAAGGATTAAGTACAGTGTTGGTGACTCCTGCCCTGTTTCTGAGGAGAATGGCACATTCTACACAATCACGCAGAGCAGCACTTTTCGATGCCATACTGGGATCTGAAAGGATTAACACAAAATACATTCCTCAACATCAGCTGATAAAAAAAAAAGTGGTTTAAAATGTGTTTAGTCACAACAGAGGACACAACACTTTCTTTAAATAGAAGGTCGGTGAGAGGATCCAGGTTGAGCAAGGTATTCTCAGTCCTGGGATCTGATACTAGGTGTATTCACACAAGGTTGTTCCTCTTGTGTAACACATCTGCTTCACACCAGGAAACACGGCCTGTGAAAGTGTCTGAAGCACAGACTTAGCGGTGAGTCAGTAGGCTAACCAATGGCCAGCCAACCTGTGCTGACAATAAAAGTAATTACAGTAAACCTGGAAGGAATTTCACATAGAGCCTACTAGTTGCACTGATTTGCCCCGAGGGCGTGGAGGACTACCTGATAGCATGAACATGCATGCACAGTAATCCCAGACACACACATACATATGACAGAGCCACACCTTATTGCAAACCACATCAAATAAAAAGTAGAAAGAACACAAAAAGTGCTTGCATGGAGTCAAAAAACAGACAGTTATGTCCTATCAGTGTAGCCAAGCGACACTTACACTCCTAATGTCTATGCAAATCTTGTCCTCTTATCTGACATGCATACAGTCACAGCAGTGGCTCCCATGTGGCCCCTACAGGAGTCCTTGAGGGGGGCTTCAAGGGACCTTCCAGCAAAATGAGGATTCATTTAAGTCCACTGCTACTTCCACAAGTCAGCTCAGCGAGGTTAAGTCCAAGAATGACTGGTATGCTCATTGAACTCTTGGCTCTTTTCCACTTTTCCTCACCACCTATTATGGACAGTTATACAAGTAATTTCGTACTGCAACCAAATGTCTTCGCTAGGACAACAAGGAGTATCTTGTACTCTGTAATAAACGAAAAGAACATTTTAGAAAGCCAGCTGAGCTTCAGTGTCCATACACACCAAGTACCAACAACAACAAATAACTTCCCAACTTCAGAAAGCGCTTTCCCTGAAGTTTGCTCGGGAGTTCACTCGGTAAGCTTTCCACTCGCACAGCACGCGCCGCTACATGTTAAAACTTACCGACTCCGTACTTCTCTTTTTTAGTAGGAATCCAACGGGTCATTGCGGGGGAGGATGTAAAGTTCTCTGAATAAATAAATTACTATATACAATTGCTAAACGGGGACGGGCGGTGCACTCCTGCTCGTCCTGGGCTCTACAGTTCCGCCATCATGACTTGTAAACGGGGAGGGGAGAGGAGGGCGCACACGGCCGGGAGAAGAGAATAGGCGTGAACCATGAAGCTTTCCCAAACTACCCCCTCAACAACAACAACACAAGTCCACACTTCACACTCATTCCACCCGGGGTTAGTCTGCAGCCACCTCGTGCATGAAGCTGTTTTAGCCCTAGACATCAATCAGTCCATATTCTGTAACCATTCCTCATAAATCTTCAAATGAACTCAAATTGAATTGAGGGAAATTATAATGAGACTGACCTGTCTGTCCCTCGTTTTGCTTCAAGGACTCCTGATGGTGTCGGCGCTCCACTTTTAGAACCACTGGCTGGCACACAGTTGGACAATCTAGAGAAGAAAGTAATTAATTAAAACTAGAGTTATAAATCACTGATGTGTCATAAATAAGTTATCACCAGGTTATTGTTTTTTAATTTAAAACTAGATTGAATTGCAAACTCCATGCTGCTGCTCACATTTACAAGTTTAAAGGGGACAGGTTTGTATTCTGGGTGAGGCATACATGGACTAGACCTTGGACATAATAATCATATACATCAGGCTATATTTGCAGTTATTGTGCAGACTATAATTGTGCAGAAAAGCTAATGGAAGTATGAACAAAACAATTGTGAACTTCAAGGAGGCTATTGAATTACATTTAAATGTCATTTTGACACGGACTGTACATCACAGATGACGCCCAACGCCCTCCTTCGCTGCACAGTGAAGTAATTTACAGCTGCTGGCTGAGATCTGGTAGTCCACTTAGCCACACCATGCGTGTGTGTGTGTGTGTGTGTGTGTGTGTGTGTGTGTGTGTGTGTGTGTGTGTGTTTCTGCTGCCACTGGTCAGCCAAATGGTGCTGTCAATAATGTTCAGCCATCCAATGCTTTTGTTGTTCCCTGTGGCATTGTGATGTCCATCCCCCCCCCCCCCTCTCCATCTATTTTGATGTAGGTGCTTTGAAACACAGCTTGTGGTGAATTCATACCAACACAATACAACACGGTCTAAAAGCTATTATTGAATCTTGTTTTTGCAAGTATGCAACTGCAAAAATAGTATTGTGAGAGGCGTTTATCTGGCCATAATATAATCAAAAACTAAACATATATGCCTTTATATAATAACATTTTTAGAATTTTCACCACATAATACTAAAGTGAAGTTACACAGATGCATAAATATGTGATTTTGTCCAGTTGTGCATTTTGTCTCAGGTGTTTGTTTAACTAACCTTACGCAGCTACAGGACTCAAACACGTTGACTGAGCTCACCCTGAAAATCAGTTACTATAAATGTATTTTGCAGCTATATGTAGAATTTCGTGCTTGAGCTGTTACACATGATTATTGTGACCTATTTCTGTGTGAGCTGTAGGTGCCTGCTGAGTAGGATATAAGAATTCATTGTAAGGGGGCTTCAAATCAGCTCGTGCCCTTTTTAACCGTCCGTTCTCTTCATTCCTTTGGCAAAACTCTCTCACACTTCTTATCAAATGTTAAGAGTTGCTTTTGGGCTATTAAAAGTTTAAAACAATCAAATCTGCAAAAAGGAATACAATATTGCCATCCCCTGACTGCTCTGTGCTATTGCATATAATAGACTGCAACATCTTAAGAATGTGATGCATTTTGTTTTGGTGTGGCGTTTCTAATATTTGCTTCTCTGTAACTGTAATCTAACTTTCCCAGCCACAGAATCTAGAAGAGAAATCCTTAAACTCAGACGGTGTGCAGGTCCGAGAGTGTCTTAGTGCGTGCATGCCTCGCATTAATGTGTGTGACGGTTTGACAAGCAGAGTTGAACTCTAGAGTTCACCCGGAGTTGAATGCTCCACAAGCAATAGAAGTAGACAGGCGGAGTCTTCACGGGAGATTCTCACTTCCCCTCATCTTCTAATCTAGATCAGATGCTGTTACGTCTCAGACATCCTTCTATTAAAACTCCCTGACAAGGTGAATCATCGTATTAATGCTGGTAAAAAACACAACAACCAAAAAAGCTGATCATGTTCAGATGTGCGAGGTAAATGGAAACAGGTGAACATGTGGATACAGACCCACAACAGCTGAACTTAAAGACTCTCACTTTTGTTCTGCATGAACATGAACAAGTGTTGTTGTGGGAGTGGGCTGGAGTTATTGCAGATAAAAATAGAGATGAAGCTACTGTCTGTTTACTTTGCCTCAGGGCTTTTCAGTGTGTCACCCAACAGACACATTATGAATGAACATTTAGCGTGACAGACAGCTGAAATAATAATACATTTGCTCCATATTTACCATCTACCTTCCTACACTCTGGAGCATTTCATTAGTTTTATGTGTGTTACATGCTTGAGTGCACAAGCCTGTGTTCACTTTTATGAGATGCACAAAGATGAAGCACGTCAAGCATGCATATGTATGAAATGTATTATTTGAATAAAGCTTGACCTGATTTGACTCCGCTGTTATTCATCGGGGGACATTATGAAACTCTGTGAAACTGTGATTTCTATGATGTAAGGAACAGCTTCAAAGACTTCTGCGTTGTAGGGCTCTTAACACTGGTCGTAGCATCCCCCACTGAGGTGTTCAATTCCTGAGACCAAAGCAGACAAAAAAGCCTAATGGATTTATGGGTGTTCTGCCAGGACTGCGTGACGCCAGAGGCAAATTGGGCCTCAGCATCCACCTGGCTGTCTGGCAACAGAATCAGGTAAAAGCCGCGGCGGTCCTGGAATGCTGAGCAGATAGGTCAATGCACTATCCGGGCACAAGGGCTCCACATCCTGGGGACAAACGTTGATTTGCAGACTTTTAGTGCGAGTATATCCAAACTTTTCTGCTTTTACTGTTATATAAAAGACATGTTTTGAGGGCTTGCTGCATGATGTCAGATCCTGTATGTGCGTCACCGTGGTCACCGTGTGTTAATGGTGCAGGCTGTCAATATCTTTCTGGACTATAATTGGCACCTGCATGAATTACTGTGCATTCATCTTTAGATGTGAAAAAGATACAGGTTGGCCTGATAAAGTGTTATTTTTCACAGAAAGGTCTCACTTGCAGAAGTACAGACCTGACAGCAGGAAATACTTAGTGCTAATGCATGTGATCATAGAAGCAGGCTTCTGCAGGTAACTCAGGTTAAACACATTCATATCTACAAGTCTAACATCTCATTTTGAGGTTGTGATGCATGAGCAAGGATGTGCCCTGAAGCTCCCACATTTGTCTCCATCTGACTCAGTGATGCATCCTTTGTACCCCTGTAGTGCACACATAAGGCCATCTGAAGCTATGTCTACACCAAGAGAAGCGAGAGTCTATTTTTAGAGCAAGAGAGACACATTTTAAAATGAAATAGTCTCAGTCAGCTGTCTTCCAGGCCAATGTGAAGGCTCCTTCGACAGAGCCTTTTAATTAGGTGATTCTCCGAGATCAGCAGAGGGAGCCACAATTCTTATCTAAGACTTCCTTTTCTTCGTGGAGACAAAGCCGTCTGACGACTAAAAAGGCAGACTGCAGCGTGACCGCCCTCACTGTCTGGACCGAGGCCTCTGAGAGGAGTGCGCACACCCACCCAACGTTTTAAAAACATACTCTCAAGGTGAAAGTATAATCTTTCCAAACACGTGGAGAGCATTTCCTCTGGTTTGTGATTCCCCCACAGTGTTCATTAAAAGATAGAAATATATGTGTTTCTACTGCAGGTGTCTCCTTCGACCTGGGTTTACTAAAGAGCAGCATTTCACCTCAGCATCAATTAAGTTGTAAACTTAAAGGTTGTCATTTGAGTGCAAAAGCAAGCAGTGTTGCTGCTTCTCTGGTTTGCAGATTAGATTTACAAAACAAACAATCAATGTATTCTTTATCTTCCGGAAATGTAATATGTATGTTTTGTTGTTGGGGAAAGCGGATATTATGTTAAACCCTAGGAGCAGGTGAAGGTCAAGAAGTCAGTTTCCGTACCTGACAATGAACAAATGTAACATAAGTTTTAGGTGTAGTGATTTAATGAGTGTAATATACTATTAGGAATGTGTTATTGGCTGATTGAAGTTCCCTGATGTGTTATAACACTCCTCACTATAGAAACACAGAGACTTTTATGTTGAAACCCGTGTCTTTTTGAGTAATACTGATACTTTATTTTACAGCTGACATCTCCTGCTCTACCTTCAGCTCTTTGTTTTTCATCAAAGCTTTGCCGGTGTGGGAGGTCTCAGTGGGCCTCCGTGATGGTTCTGCCTCCCCTGACATCGTGTGTGCCCACAAGAAGGAGAGGGAGTTCTATGATTTATATACCAGTCGGTCCACATCCTAGATATGACAGATGAAACGGAGTGAAACTCAATTTCTGAAAGATGAAATGTTATATAAATGGTACAGCTTTGCTTTGATATGCTATGTTTACTGTGGATCTGTGTCCCAGCATGACCTGACACACACACACACACGCACACACACACACACACACTTGCAAGCCGCCAAGAGCTGCATAATGTGACACAAGTGATACATATGAGCGCCTGAGGGAGTATCCATATATCCTGCAGGTGGTTTACTGTATCTATTGTGCAGAGCCCTGTCACTACTTCAGTATTCTGTCTGCAGGGGGGGTTGTGTATTAAAATACAGCCAACAGTATATCACCAGTGTACTCTCAATCAATAAAAAAACATTTACAGTATTGCTAACTGTTTGAGTGGTGAATAGTGTGAGTACGCTGAGCCAAATTCGTTGCAAAGTAGAATTTCTAGTCAATTAAATTGAGTGCTCCCTGGTCTTACAGGGGGCAACAGAAGGAGGAGGATTAATGTAGTTTAGCTGAGGGTGGAGTAAACTGAGGACAAGGAGGGTGGAGCGGCAGGATAAGAGATTGCACACACTCTGAGGCAGTGCTTTGACACGTGCAAGATCGGCCAGAACACGTCGAAAAAGAAGTTATGTGTTAATTTTTAAGATGATGCAATATTTCAAAGTGTACTTCATCAAACAGAAGCTCTCACTTCTGTGTGTGTGTGTGTGTGTGTGTTTGTGTAAATGTGTGTGAGAAGAGAAGAGTGTGTGTTTGGGGTTCATTTGTGTGATAGGGATTGCATCTCTGCAGATGCCTAAAGGAAGACTGTGGTCTCTCCACCTCTTCGCTGGGTAAAGAACCGTCTGTCCTCTGTCAAGGTTTCGTGCAGCGAGATAAGATATGCTTTTGCGTCTCCACTTTCTCTACCTCCCCGATTCCTCCTCAACCTCTCTTTCCCTAATGAAATAATGAAATTACTCCCCCTCCCTCCCCCCTCTCTCTCACTCTCTTATTGTCCTGCGTGAGTTGACACTTGGCCAGATTCTTTGGTGCAGTAGACTTGCTGACTCATAAAGGTTTCAGTGCGCCCTGATTTATGGACAGTGATGTGGATGAGGTTGAGGCAGCAGGAAAAACACCGCTGTCAGCTCACTGATCACACAGAGACTGTGGGCACATCAGGGCAGAGACGACCTGCTGACTTCAGATAAAGACACAAATGTTTGTTTTTCATATATACTATACTTTTGTTTAGCCAAGTCAAGAGAAATCTCATGAGGCTTTATTGGGTTTGTTGTTCAAAAGGTTATTTCTTTCCTGCATGTCCAAGTCAAAGCTTGGCTTTTGTGTCTTTTGCTGAAAGGATCTAACACAACCCAGACTGAACTGCTTACTTTGCTGGAGCCCTTCCAGTTAATTGTGAATTGGATTATCCCGATGGATAGAACCGAGCGAGGGCTCTTTGGCTGCCATCTATGTACATTATCCATTAACCTCCATTAACATTCTGGTGGGAGAGGAACATTCAGAATGAAATTAGCAGGTAGAACGAGCCTTGCTTGTGAAAGTGAGTCACAGAGCTTGGCCATTGAATATAATATTCTGCGAATGTGTTTATTAGTGCTAAATAACATTTGATCTGACACGTCATTGTAACTGTTCATGTTTATAAGTACAAATAAAAAAGCCCGGGGGCCAGCTCTGGGTTGACAAGGCTTCAAGGCTTTATTGGAGTTCAACGCAGCACATCATGGATTTAAAGCACTCGGTGAGGACTGTGAAGTAAGGCATAAACTGGGTGTTGCACATACAGACAGTCTTACAGGCATGTACAGGTGAAAGTAAAGCACACAGGTGTTTGCAGCCAAATCTCCTCACAGCAGAACTTGTACTCCGGACCAGCCACACCCCGTCCTCACCAGTTTATTGATTAGCTTTTATTGTTTCATTTCTTTGCTGGTACAGTTTGCGCACATGCTGTTGGCCACAAGTTGATAATACAGAGAATTTGTTCAGCAACACGTTTTCTTCTGATTTCAAGAGATTTTCATTTGGTTTGAATTTAAACTTTTTCTTCTGTTGTTTTTCCATTTTTCTCTTCGGGCTCCACCTCCTCGTCATCCTCCTTCTCAGCCTCTTCCTCTTTCTGCTCAGCGTCCTCCTCTTCTTGAGGTGGGGTCGCCTCTCCACCTTCCTCCTTATCTTCTTTTTCTCCCTCCTCTGCCTCACCCTCTTCATTTTCTAAACCATGTTAGTTTGGGAAACAAAGTTAGAATGAATTTACTACTACACACGTATGAAATAAACAGAATTACCACACAAACCTGCTCCATCTGCTTCTTCCTCCCCCTCTTCTCCCTGATCCTCCTCTTCTTCCTCCTTCTCTTCCTCTTCCACCTGCTCTTCCTCCTCCTCTTGAGGAGGGCTGGCCTCCGCCCGCTGTGCTTGGCTTGCGGATATTGTCTCCTCTGCGGGCAGTGATGAAGTATAGAAGCGGGAGCTCAGCATGTATGGAGCTGCAGAGCTCAGATGAGACTGCATTGAGAACTGTGTTCTTCCGTAGGAGGGAGCAGCGTACATGGCTGGGGAGAAAACGTTGAAGGACCCCGGGCCCGCCACATTGAAGCGGTTCTCTTCTCCTTCAAGGAGCTTCCTAACAGAGTAAGACAAACATCGCATTAATATGAATGAGATGCTGAATTATTGATGCCATTCATTTAAATTCCATGTACAGAATACAAAACACTGGAAAGTGTATCACTTACCTGTAGGCTGCAATCTCAATATCCAGGGCCATCTTCACGTTCAAGAGGTCCTGATAATCTTTCAAGTAGCGAGCCATGTCATTCTTGTTCGCCCTCAACTCATCCTCCAGTTGACTAATTGAATCCTGCAAAGAGAAGATACAGTTGTGTTAGTGGCACATGAAGTTCTGGATGCAGATGTGTCTCAGTTCATGTGGTATTATTGCATGCTCTATAACTGGTCAGACTCATCTCAATTGGCAAAATACAAATATATGTTTTATCATAGAAAGGATATTTTCAGCCCTGTTACTTTATGTCAGTTTATTTCTGTCACTCACCTGCAGCGCAGAGATCTCAGCACTCTGTTTCTCCTCGACATCCTGAAGTTGGTTTTCCAGAGCTTGATTCATCTCACGGCAGGCATCAATCTCCAGCGTCCTAGATTTGAGCAGCCGGCGGTACTCTGCAGCCTCATCTTTGGCATTACGTGCACTCTCGGTTTTTCGGGAAGTGCCTACTGTCATCACATTCACCTTGTCACAGAACCATTCTTCGGCTGATTGAAGGTTGCGATGGGCCAGCTTCTCATACTGGACTCGGATGTCACGGAGAGCTGCAGACAGATCAGGCTTGGTGACCTCCATCTCCACTGACACCTGAGCGCTTAACTGTATTTGGGCCTGTAGCTCTGCAATCTCACTCTCGCAGAGGCGCTTCAGGAAGGTCAGCTCATCCAGCAGGGTCCCAACCCTTTTGTCGAGCTCAGCCTGGACCAGTGCAGCTTCATCTGCTCCCTTCCTGGCATCCATGAGTCTGCCCTCTGATTCCTCTCTGCCGAGCACTTCTTCCTCATAGCGCTTTTGCAGGTTACTAAACACGTCCTCCATCTCATCCCTGTGGTCCTGGGCTGCTTGCTTCTCATGGTGGGCCTGCTCCACAGCAGCACGGAGCTGACGCATCTCATGCTCATACAGGCCCCGGAGGTTGGATGGCTCCGTCTGCCTCTGCCTGAGCAGCAGGAGTTCAGTCTCCAGCAACTTGTTCTGCTGCTCCAGTTCATGGACCCTCTCAATGAAGCTCACAAAGCGGTCATTCAGGTCCTGCAGCTCGGCCTTCTCCTGGGTCCTTAATACTTTAAACTCAGAGCTGACCTGGGCTGCTTGTTCAATGCGAAGCTCAATGGCAGCTGCAGACACTGGAGCAGAAAGCACGGAGGAGTAGCTGGAAACAGCTTGGGCGTGGGTTGGATAACTTCTGCGTGAAGATGCATAGGAAGTTATTGGGGCAGAGTGGCTGGAGTAGGCAGACCTAGATCCTATTCCTCCTCCAGCTCCATATCCTGCACTGTGCACAACTACCCTCCTCTTGTAAGTAGAAGGGAGGTAATGGTCAAAGCCGGTGGAAGTCATGACTTGAGAAACGGGCCGCTCTATGTCTAGGAATGTAGCTGGGTTGACTGCATGGTGAATCTGCATTACACTGGCTTTTATAGAGCCAGTAATGACTGTGACGTAAGCTATTTTTTTGTGCAGGCATGCTGACAGAAGGAATTGATAATGGTGCCAGCTATTCAGTCTCAGCCAAGGGGTGGGGTGAGGATGGAGGAGACGGGTATAGGCGGTGGAGCAACAACGGACTGCAACAGACAGGGTCACTGAGGACAAAACAGTACACTGTTACGCCTAAAATCTGCAGAAGTTGTTAAAATTTGCCACCATAAATCCTGACAAAGACAGATTGTATCTGTCATGTAACTAAACTCCTGAAATACTGCCTGATGGAAGACGGGAGAAAAAACACCTTTTTTTAAACATGACAGTGCTTTGCACCATTTTGCATCATCTGCCTGCTGTGTTAGAATTCATGTTAATAAAAGTATTATAATGATCTAAGTATCACAATTAAATGTCACAGTAAGCTAATGTAAAGCAAATCAGCTAAAGATCAGGCAGTTTGGTCCACTTTGATTAAAAGAATACCAGCCTCAATCCTTTCTGGTTATAAAATAAAAGTTTGCCCTCTAGTGCTTGTCTAGTGTATACCTCCCCGATTATTCTAGAAACTATAGGTCGTGTCCTGCTGTAGCAACAGTGCAGGCTATTGAATATGTTGTTGCATGATTGAAATTTGAAATAAAGAAAGACTATTGTTAACAGGTTTAGTTTATCAGAGGGAAACGTTTATCTTTCTGAACAGATTGGTTTGTGCTGCAGAAAACACCCTTGAAGTGAAAACTGTCCTTTTTCTATATTGGCAATAGAGTCTGCTGATTTGATCACGTGTTGCACTTGAATAACCTTGACATTATGCGGTAAGGTAGCTTTCCATTATTTAAAAATATATTTAAAAAATAAACATAGGCTCATGTATCTACTTGACAGGTTTGAAAACTTGTTTTCAGAATTGCCAAATGCACAGGTGAAAGAAATTAAATTAATAGTCTAATTTTGTCTATATAATTTCTAATTTTTTTCCAAATAGCAATTAGTCATTTAAAAGCATTTACCTTTGTGGTAAATTAAATTTCAGTGCTGTTTGTATTGATGGCGTGGTTTCACTCAATATCCTAAAATATGATTGGTCACACAAATGCACCACAGCGTATTGACCAATGAACGACGACTTAACTAATTGGCGGCTAGAAAATGTAATGCTGTGACGCAAACGTACGTAACGTTAACAACAACAAAGGATGGAGAATAAATGAAGTTTCAAACTAGCTTTGTGCCTCACGTCCACTTATGACCGTAGTGTATTATTATTTTTTACAGTTACAGTTCAGCTGTAGTATTAGCAACATGCAGTTAAAACGGGAATGAACGGTAAGTCGGCCAGCTTTGCAAGTGATGGTCACCCGGCGAAGCACTAGCTAACGTTAGCTCAGATAATGTGTCTGCTAATATCAGTTAGCTGAGACAATAATGCTAGCTGTTAGCTAGTATAATGTGCTAGCCCGTTAGGAAACTATATGTGTGTGTTATTCATTAGTGAAGCTTTATAATTGCTCATGACAAACTGCATCAATGCCCCACCGCAGAGCTAAGCTAACCATGCTAATGTTTGAGTTACATTTTGGTAAGGTTAGCTAGCCGGTCCTAAGCCCCTCTCGATTAGCAATTGTGTCAAGTGATAACCGTTGACTTCAGAAGTTTTCCTCGCTCTTCTCTAGAGTTGGAGTTTATATTTTGTCTCAAAAACACTAAATACTACACAAACTGAATGAATGATAAAGAGGCTTTCGACTAGTATTAGTGAATGTAAGTCTTTGTAGGTGCTTTTTCACGTGATATTACATTTTCTTGCTGAATTGTTGTCTTGCCTGCTTTTTATTTCCTCTCTTTGTTCGGTTTCCATGCATCTCTATAGATCCAATCAAAAGCAACAAACCGTGAAGGTAGAAGGTCTGCTTGCCACATATTACAATGGTAAGGTTGTCAAGTATTTGGTGCATCCTCGGTATCTGTTTAGTATCAATACACGTTGTGATTGTGCAGACTATTCTGCTCTAGCTCCCCTTCCTGAGTCATACATCTGCTTGCTAAAAGGGTGTGTGGTCTTTGTCTATGTTGTTCTTTACAGATACGCATAGCAGCACTGAATGCTGCTTCAGCAGCTGCAGATGAGTCTCAAGACCCTTTGAGAAGTAACAAGAGTCGGACAAAAGAGGCTCAGGTACAGACTGGGTGCAGATGAATCAGCAAGATTAGGTCTACCCGCTGACGCAGACGCTTTCTTCTCTCTAGGTCTAAATAGGTTGTCTGATTTTTCTTCTATTTCTGTCTGCAGGAAGCCGAGGCATTTGCTTTATATCACAAAGCTTTAGATCTGCAAAAACATGACAAGTTTGAGGAGTCTGCCAAGGCCTATCATGAGCTTCTCAAAACTCCACTGCTCAAAGAGGTAAAATACCACTCAGTATATAGTCCTGTCACGGCCGTCGTGCTTCACATAATCACAGCAATATCACTTGTTTTGGTGCAGACCGGATTCTGCATGATATCCAGAAATGGCTGGGATTTATGATGTGAAAGAACTTAACATGATTCACATTTGTAACACTGATCAGTATTCATAGGTAAGACATTTCACACATTGCAGCAGTCCTTTGCGTTTTAAGTTCCCTGAACACATGCGTACTAATTTAAGCAACCGGTTGTGAAATCACTAGTTTGGTACTCGGTGAGACTGTTGGAGGTATTCATTTATTATAATTTTTACTATTGTTAAGGAAATGTCTTGCTTTTTGTGCAAAGTATTACACTATTTTTCTTTTTTAGGCCATGCCCTCAGATGATCAGAAAGTGGGTCTCAAGCATCCCGGACTGATGTTGAAATATTCTACTTTTAAAAACTTGGCTACTATGTCTGCATTGCGGGACGACCTGGAGACCGCTATGGAGTTTTATTTGGAGGTAAAACAAAAGAATAGTGCCAGTTAAATGCTTTATTATTAATTATCATTCTTGGCTTTGTGCAACTTAAAGGCTTAATTTCATTGCACATGGACAACAGTGGTGAGTGTTCATACCATATTGTATGCTTTGTTCTTTTCTTAGGCAGTTATTTTGGATTCCACTGATGTGAACATGTGGTACAAAATTGGTCAGGTGGCTGTGCGACTGGTGCGCGTTCCACTTGCACGACATGCCTTTGAGGAGGGATTGCACTGTAACCCAGACCACTGGCCCTGCCTGGACAACCTCATAACTATTCTCTACACACTCAGTGACTACACCTGTATGTATTACATCATCATAAGCTCTATGCGCTGTGTCCTCTCTCATTACCAATGCAAGAGCTCAAGTATCTAAAGAAAAGTAACTGTTACATACATTTTCCCAGGCTGTTTGTACTTCATCGCCAAAGCCCTAGAGAGGGATCATTGCTACACTAAAGGCCTGGTGTTGAAGGAGAAAATCTTTGAGGAACAGCCCTGTCTGAAGAGGGACACGATGCAGATGTTCATGAAATGGTGAAGCCAGCTCACTGTTGATTCCTCCATCTGTTTGGACTGTGCTCCAGCTGCAGCTCTATACTTACTCATCACTAACAAACCTCTGTGCTGTGCTGTGGGTCATTTGCAGTGATATATCTATTCACTATGTGGAAGTGGAGATGGAGGAATGCAAATCCATTGTGGAGGAGGCAGTGGAGCTACGGAAGCGCAGACGGGCTCTCTCTCACTGTGAACCAAAACCTGACCTTGTCCTGATTCAGCCCATCCGCTGCCTCTCGTAAGTGCTGTGCTGCCCTGTCGGTCAATAGTTTTGTTTTTACAGTCTGGGTGGTTTAGTCTGAATTTGCGTGTTGCACATTGCGAAAGACTGCGATATTGCACTCAGGGGTTTGTTGAAAGAGAGTATGGGTAGAAAACAGATCTTTTAAAATTAGCTTTCATTCTTTCTTTCAATTCAACAAGAAATGTGTTGTGTTTAGCAGGATACTGAAAACAGCAGCTCATGTTACACTTTAATATCTGTTCATTTATCCCAAGTAACAACTTTATATCCTGCAGTCCTAATTTGTTATGTCTTTTTTGAGGACTCTTATACTTTACTCAAATTCTTGGTTGAGCTCCACTGACATTGAATTATTTGTTATCTGGCCTCAATTTTTGCGAACCTTTTTCTCCTGATGGTTGTAATATCTGGTTTTGCTCAGAGTTGTGAATCAGTGACATCTTCTTCTTCTTCTTCTTCTTCTTCTTCTTCTTCTTCTTCTTTTAAGACAATTTGAGCTAATATTAACAAACTGTTGTTGTTGTATCGCAGATGGCAGCATGTGGGTGAAAGCCTTCTTGCGATGTACAGACATCAGACCACATGTGAGCCACCACGCCCGAGTCTTGGTCGGAAAATTGAATTGTCAGAATACCGTGACCCAAACTTCCTCCAGAACCTCCCCCAACCCAGCAGCCCAGTCAGTATGGCCCAGACCACCGTGCTGAGCAGCAGCCCCAGCTCATCCCTGCCGCCAATACCCCTCCCTGAGCCGGCAGTGCTGCCCATACCCAGCACTCAACCTCAAATTACCCCCGCCCAGACCACCGTGGAGGTCACCACTTCTGCTCCCCCTGTCGGTTAGTTGCCTATAAAGAAAACCTTTTCTTTACCTGCCTATGTATGATAATAAATAATGAATAGCTTTTTGTCCTGCTGTATGTTCACAGTGACAACGATGGACGTTTCACTGACGGATAAAGTGAAGAAACCTCCGAAAAGGAAACGCGTGGTAGTGGAAGATAGTGGGGAGACCGCCAAGCGACGCTCGGCACGTGTTCGAAACACAAAATGCAAGAAGGAGGAGAAGATTGATTTTCAGGAACTGCTTTTTAAATACCTTCCTTCCGAGGTATCTCACCCGAAACCTAATAAACTATACATATTCACATCGCTCCTTATAGTTCAGTTGACAAACTGTTGTGCTGGTTTGTCTTTAGGTTAAAGAAGTTTGATCCGGATAACGATGATGGGAGTCTGAGTAATCTTGAGACGCAGTGTGACGGGAAGGAGGACATGCAGCCTCTACACGGGAGTGTACCTGCTGAATCGGCCGAATACATGGAAGCTGGTATGTGGTGCATTGTGGGTGGATATGTCAATACACTGACTGTTGTACCATGTTGCTGTTTCTGTCATACTTACAAACTGCATTCCTCCTGCAGAACAACAGGATGTCCACAACTTCCTGCTCAATAACATGACCAATGGTGGTATTCTGGACGTGATGATGCGCTACCTGAAAGCAGTGGGTCAGAAGTTCACGGTGGAGTGGCCTCGAGGGCTGACTGCTGTGGTACTGGAGGTCCATCAGACCTGGAGGAAGCACAGCAGCGGCCTTCCTAACCCTCTGCTTCGGGACTGCAGCAACCAACACATCCGGGTAAATGAGAAGAAAAGTGTGTGTGTGTGTGTGTGTGTGTGTGTGTGTGTGTGTGTGTGTGTGTGTGTGTGTGTGTGTGTGTGTGTGTGTGTGTGTGTGTGTGTGTGTGTGTGTGTGTGTGTGTGTGTGTGTGTGTGTGTGTGTGTGTGTGTGTGTGTGTGTGTGTGTGTGTGTGTGAGACTATAGTTTCTCAACAATATAGGCCTCTAATGTTGCCGCCACAATAACTGTCTATATCTGCTACATGTACAGGACATGTTGGCGATGAGCTTAGCGTGTATGGAGTTGCAGTTGGAGCAATGGTTACACAACAAAGGGAAGACTGGTAAGTACCTGTGGGCTAACCTCATCACTTCAGATTAGAGCTTAGGCAAAACATGGTTGATTGATTGATTACAGTTCTGTGCTGCAGTATTGATGAGCTACGGTATGTAGCCCAGAGGGGTGCTACAGTGTCTGTTTTCTTCTAGTTATATGTATTTATGTCACATCTCAAGCACTGCTGACTCAATTCTGACCAAGCATTACATTGTTTTTGAGCGATTGGCCTAAAGGGGGCACTGCAATTACAGTTTTAAACACGGTGACATACATGATTTGCTAAACATTGGAAAGTCATTTGTAGGGAACAACATGCTTCATACTTGGCTTGTTGTATTTCTTTCTTTGTCTAGTGTCTCCAAGAAGAAGCAGCGTTGGTCCCGGCAGTGATGCAGCTGACTCAGAATTCCCTGGGCAGCACTTCCAGAGTGATTTGTTTCTTCTGGCTTTGGGTTCATCCCAAAGAGACCTGTTCGAGGATGACTGGCTGGATGTCATGGTGCGTGTCTACTGGCTCAAGGCACGATACTTGGCCCTGCAGGTGAAGTCTATATTTTGTTGCTTGTTTTTGCTCCTTTCCCCTTAGCTCAGCCAGATGTGACTTTTAAGTCTGTCTTTCTTGTCTTTGGTCAGGGAGACATGGAGTTGGCCCTGGAGAGCTATGATTTCTGTGTAGGTCTGTTGCAGAGCAAACCAAAGACCCCCGAAGGGAAACATTACACCATCAGCCTGCCTAACCTACGTGTAGATGCAGCGATCTCTGTGGAGGAGGTCAGTGCGCTGGCTGCCTATTTATCTTGTAGTTTATTTTAAAAATAAAACTTCCTGAATGTTTTCATGAGCTATGAAAAGAAAATGTATAAAATCCACACTTTGAGATACTCGTAAAGAATGTGTGATTTACTAAGTAGCCAAAGTTATTCTCTTGATTGTTCCTTTTATTTTTAGTATAATAGTAAATTGTAAGTCCTTTTGAAGAGCTTGTAGCTGTTTTGACTGGTTTTCTTGCGTTCCTTTATCCCCATGGGCAGATTGACAAGAGGCTGAAGTCTCTGGAGCGTTGTCAGTCTTTGGAGGAGATCCAGCGTCTCTTTGAGGCTGCAGATTTTGATTCTGTTGTGCGCCTGCTGCAGCCCACTCTTAATTATGGCAGCAGGAGTAAACCTCTGGAGTTCGTGAGCTCGGCACCAGAGCGGCCTGCTCAGCTGATGCTCCTGCAGGTCAGATATGCTACATCAATATCGATTGAACCTAGACGTCTTTTGAAATGTGTGATGGTTGACACTTTTTCGCTGAACTTGAACTCTCTGTGCTAGAACTCGCTGTTGAAGCTGCAGGACTACCAGCAGTGTTTGGAGTACAGCGAGCTGGCTCTGAATGAAGCTCTGCAGCAGCTCAACTCTGCGCCTAACAACTCTTCCCCTAGCAAGGAGGAGTGGGTCAGTACTATTGGAAAGTTGCTGGATGGCACTGAAGTCTGCTTCGTCAAAGACTCAGAGATCCTAAGCCGTGTCCCCCACTTCTCTAGTATGGCTCGACTGGCAAACAATCTAATTCAGGTTAGAAGGGAGCCAAATACAGCACGTTATACTGACACTATGATAAGAAACTGACCAGCCTCTGGAATTTCAATTTGTTGTTTTTGTGTTTCAGCTGATTGATCTAAGCATGAACATGTCCGACGACCCCAAGGAGCCTTATTTCTTCTCGGTTCTGCCTTGGATTATCCTGTATCGCATTATAAAACATGAGGAGGCTGCTTTTAACTGCATGCTTCGACAGCATATGTCTGTAGGGAATGATGCAGGTTTGTTGTTTTCTTGTTTTTAAATGCCTTCAGTTTTCCCTCGGTAGTTGTTACAGCGAGTGACCTTTTCAAGTCTCATTTTCAGATGAGTCAGGCACTCCCATGCTGCCCTCCTCCCTGATGCTTCTCAACACAGCCCATGAGTATCTCGGCCGTCGCTCCTTGTGCTGCAACTCAGACGGCGCACTCCTCAAGTTCTATGTAAGTTTGTTTGTAGACTTAGATGTATATGTAGATATGTGAATGCACAGCTTGCATATATGGCTTTTAATTTGTGTTTCTGCTTGTAAGTATTTACATAAACCAACTTGTAGACTGTGTGTGACTGAAATACATTAGTATGGACCCGTTTGACAGCTTTATTCTTATGTTTGATGTAGGTTCAAGTTTTGAAAAAAGAGGTCGCAGCGTCTTCCAGCAACGACTCTCATCCCTACAAAGAAGAGCTGGAGATGGCCCTGGAGCAGTGCCTCTTCTGCCTGTATGCCTACCCCAGTAAGAAGAGCAAGGCCCGCTACCTTGAGGACCATTCATCTCCACAGGTCACTCAGATGCTTCTATTAGTCTCTCTGATCTTACCTTTTTGATTTTAATATATAATAATGTGTTTCGTGGACCTGCTGCTCAGAAGTTCATCAATTTATTTACATAATACAAAAGTCAATCACAGCGTCGTTTGCCATTTTTAAACCAATTTATTATGTAATTTTAAATGTAAAACAAAAAAACTCCAAATGTGTCTGAGCTGCTATTTAGATCAGAGCCTAATGGTGTTAAAGAGGCGGTGCAATAGTGAAGAGGTGGTGAAAATCACTCTAGGCTTTGACTAATTGGTATGATTTTTCACATGTTTTGGCAAATGTTTGAGTTTAGAGATGCCAATGATGCAACCATGTTCCCTCGTCGACCCTCAACATATAGAGTCTGATTCATTAATGTTGTTTTGTCGGCTTGTAAAGTAAGCACGCCTGGGGTCATTGAAATAAATTGAGGGGGTGAAATGGCATTAATGACATAATTACACGAGTGAGAAATGTGAATACATTTAGATCCTCCTCCAATCACATCTGCAGCACTTCACCCACATTTAGCATGCTGTGCCCTCTTCTGTCTCCACCTTCTTTGAAACCGCCTTAGATACAAACATGTATTGCTAATCTAACAGTTATTTTGTTTTGGATGGCTGAATTTGATCTTAATTTATGAAACAAACTTCGAAACAATTATTATAACACTGATAATGTGAGAAATCAACCACTAGAGTGACTCATGACAATGTGAAGCTTTGTGGATACAGCCCTGCTCTCTTGTATTTTTGTAATGCTCGTGTCCAGCCACCAGGTGGGTGTCATTCCCACAGCTGTGCATTTAGAGGACTGTTATTATGCAATGCCACAGTGCAAGAGGAGAGCTCCCAGGAGACCTCCAGCGCTGTGTGTTACACTCCGGCACTACAGTGACACGAATGTTTTCTGAATTAATCTGTGTTTTGCAGGTTGAGCTGCTGTGGTGTGATGCCCTCTTCATGTTCCAGTATTTCAAACCAAAGTCACTGCCTGAGTTTGACAGCTATAAGACGAGCACAGTGTCTGCGGAATTGGCCAATCTGCTGAGGAGGTTTGCTGGCATCGCCCCCACAAGTGACACCCCCGTCCTCACCATGGATGAAGTGGCAGCCTACATTGAGGGCATGGCAGAAAAGGTCAGTCGGGCCCACACTGAATGTCGAAAACACCGGTGACTCAGACGTTTTACATCGTGCTCTCTCTTTGCATCCCCGTCTTAGCTTATTAAAGAAATATTGAATGTTGATCTCTTTAAGGCCCCATGTCTTCCTGAGGGTAGTGCTCCTGCACCTCCAATCATTGATGAGATCTACTACCTGCTGGCTGATTACCATTTCAAGAACAAGGAGCAGTCCAAAGCCATCAAGTTCTATATGCATGACATATGCGTGTGTCCCAACAGGTAGCTAATGTCTCGTGTCACAAAACATCTACTTGTGTTATGAATACAATGATAACCGCTGTGCAGAGCCTTTACTAACAACACGCATCTTTCCTCAGGTTTGACTCCTGGGCTGGGATGGCTTTAGCGAGGGCCAGCCGTATTCAGGAAAAGCTGAACTCCAATGAGCTGAAAAGTGACGTTCCTATATGGAAACACTCCCAGGCCGTGCTTAACTGCTTTAAGAGGGCCCTGGAAATAGACAGCTCCAACTTGTCTCTGTGGATCGAGTACGGCACCATTTCATACGCGCTGCATACATTTGCATCGCGGCAGCTCAAGCAGTGGCGCATCGAGCTCCCCCCAGAGGTTGTTGAACAGGTGAGATGCATGTTAACGGAGTTGTCTTGTTGCTCGTCTGTATTCCCCGTCAGTTCATGTTAAGTTCACTTTTAGAGTTTCCATTTGGGAGCTAAACAGATGTCATTGTGTCACTTTGGCTTGTTTCTCATGTGAATTCATTGTAGAGTAAATTGATCTGTCGCCTTGAGCTAAATTACTCATTAGTGTGTGTGTTCGTGTGTGTGTGTTCGTGTGTGTAGATGGAAGAAAGGAGAGACTCCATGTTGGCGACAGCGTTCCAGTGTTTCCAAGGTGCTTCCCGTTGTGAGGGTGACAGTGATGAAGAAGAGTGGCTCATTCACTACATGCTCGGGAAGATCGCAGAGAAACGCAAACAGTCTCCAGTGGAATATCTGCAGCTTTACAAAAAGGTAAACAGCTTCAGGTTATAACTTCAAGTTTCATTCCTTCCTGACTGCCAGCGGCAGTGAACGCAGTGGATATGTCTCCTCGTGCTCTGTGCAGTTTGAAATCATGTGCGTGACGTGTAGGCTACCCCGTGCCTCTGTGATCTTCTCCCTGTTGGCCTGCTGTTTACCGCTGCTTAGTTGTTCCATAAGATTTGTGTCACAGTTCTGTATTTTGCAGGTCCAATGGAGGCAAGCACATTCTGTGTTTGTCATCCTGCATGTGGCTTTATGGTTGGAGTGCAGTTTGTTGCCCTCTGAGGCTGTGACAGACTATACTATCTTTTCCTACCTTGTCTTTGTGCTGGCTTGCTCACTAGCCACACTGACTGACTTAAACCATCTGTCGCTTGCAGTGGTTAGCTCACAGTCTTGTTCCCGGCCTTAATTGTTAAGTTGTTAGAATGGCAGCGAGCTTGGAGCCTACAGTTGGTCTTTGCTAGCTGCTGTGATCATTGCTGGAGGTTCTGGTCGCGTGGTCAGCCCCAGTGTTTCGCTCGTGTTACCCGGCCATGCACATGACTTTGTTTTAACGAGATCTTGAGACTCGTCCCCTTTTGTTTTCCGCTACTGGCATTCGTCTGGGAATCACAGAACCATAGTTGCATTCGTAATTTACGTTTTACCTGATAATCGGCAAAGGAATTTGGTGGATAACTTCTGTTTAATGATGAATTCTGTGTTCATTTCCTCCGGTGACCAAAACATTTAGTCAGAAAATGAAAGTATGTTAGCTGGAACATGTGCTAAAAGAAGTTTTATGTTTACAACACAATAACACATTTGATTTTCAAAGGAATCAATCTGTCATGATTGTAAAAACCATGCAAATAATAACTATAGTTGAAAGTAATAGGAATAATTTAATAATTTAATTGCAGGCATTTTTCGAGCTCTCGCTGGAGTTGTTTCATAATCCGCCTACAGGCCGCTGCCTTTCCGCCCTCGCAAGATGTTTTTTTCCTAGAGAGAACAATGTATGGAGTTAGTCATTGCTTTGTTGTGATTAGATCAGAGCAAGCAGATGGACCTGTATGAAACGTAGTGTGATGAGGGTCAGCAGAGTGAATACAGTGAGCCTTGTTCATTTGTATTACCGGATGATTGTGTGTGTGACGCTCTCCTCTTTATATTTATAGGCAGCACACTATCTGCATGAAGAAGCTGCCAGGTACCCCCGGAAAATTCATTACCATAATCCTCCTGACCTGGCCATGGAGGCCCTGGAGGTAAACTACCTGCGGACAGTCGCTCAAATAGTTCCTAGTTATGTCACATTGATTGTGTTACGGAAGATAAGGGTCTGAAAGCATTCACATTTGAAGACATTGTGCACATACTAGAGGACCACTAAACATCTTTTTCCAATTTCTGTCTTCTAGTTGCATTTCCGTCTCAGTGCCACCACCCTTAAACTGTTAGAGGGGATGTGCCTGATCTGGACCACGAGCTCTTGTTCAATTTGCTGGTTGAGGCTGCTACCGGGCCATTTGCCAGGGGGGAAGAGAAGAGTATGCCAAGCATGCCTAGGTCCCTTGAAAAGTAAGATATAGAAATATAAACCAGCAGCAACTACGCAAAATAAAGAAAATATACATTTTTACTGCTAAACATTTATTCTCAACGTTGTTCTTGATTCATTGCAGGGAGAAACCCCCCTCCATGACGGATGAAGACTTTAACTGTTCGTCAGTTTGCATAGGGAACGTCCTCAGCTCCTCCCACCCATCAGCTGCCACCCCAGGTCTGACATCCCCTCCTTACGTGGCCACGCCGTTTGACCATGATTACGCCAAACGCAAAACACTCCGGCGTCAGCAGTGGCAGCAGCAGCGGCATGAGGAGCAGCAGGCCGATGGTACAGTGCCAGTCCTAGACACTGTCTCTGGGGTCGGGCTCTTTGCCCTTTCTGCACTGGGACAGGAAGCCTTTTGGGGAGTGCTCAGATTGCTAATCACCATGCTTAATGGCTTTGGTTTCAGTTACTATGATCCCCATGCACTGGGTGATTGGGATGTGGTGAAATGGGCAATATGGCTACTGATTATTTGACTATTTTCTATGCATGACAAAAAATATTTAAAGATTGAGTTTTGCAGTGTGTGTGTGTGTGTGTGTGTGTGTGTGTGTGTGGGCGCTGAAATAATATCCATTTCTAGTCGCTGCTTTAATGCTGGTCTTATTTTGTATTCTTACCAATCATCTTGAGACGTCGCTGCACATTGTTAATGATCCTGATTGTTGCTTCACTGTGTTAATTAAACAGCGCTGTGCATTGTCAGTGATCCCAGGTGCTAATCCAGAGTGCTTTGCTTACATTGATTAAATATTTATCAGCAAGCACCTGCCTTCTTATTCTAACCTTTTATTTAATCAGATCATTTATTGAGATTAAGATCTGTTTCGCCAGAGACCCATGAGAACAACGGATGAGACGCACAACCAACTAGAGAACCACAGACGTCTGTGAAATAGTCTCGTAATCAACATTTTAAATTCATGCACTTGGATGTTGTGTTCAGAACAGTAGAGGTACTCTGCTGGACAGTTTCCAGTGTTACACATAGAAATGTGTATTTGTATGAGATGTGAAAATAGAGTGCTGTAATTATTATTTATTATGTGTTGTTATTACATTATTGCTTTCAGTAATGTACAGCTAGTACAGTGTGAACAACATAACAACTCTCATCGACTCTTGCAGAGTTACAATCATAATTCTGAGAAAGTGTCAGTGGTGTTTTCATTGCACCAGTGAGATGTTAGCGTTAACGCAGCCACATACTTACACATTGAGTTAAAGCAGCCTGCAGTTAAATGTCAGGAATTGGAGTCAACAGTTGTATTCGTGTGCGACTCTGTGCAGGTTGTTGACGCCAAAATGCTGTTTGGAGAAAACCGTCATGACCATTCTTTCCATATGACAAACACCGTGACATCTGTTCACCCTCCCCATGTGCCATGTTTAGCTTGAATGTGCAAATAACAGCCATATTGCCCACGTTGCCAGTTTTGTCACCCTTTCCAGATTCCTACCTACCTACCTGCCTGCTACCTCTTTGCCTGCTTGCTTTTACCACCTGCTTTGCCATTTATATGCATGTAGTTCTAATGGGGTGAATGGCTTCACGACTGGACAAAGTCGCTCCTTTATCACACTTCACTTAATTGTCTGGTGTATCATGTGGTCACATTTGCTTTGAGTTTGGTGTGGGCTTAATTTGACAGGAAGTCAAATCCTATTTTAGATATTTTCAAAATCTCTCGTTAATCATGTGTTTGCTATTTTCCACTAATTGAATATCATTTTCAATTAGTGTGAAAGTTTCAAGTCAAGAAGAATGTGGCTGGCCTATAATTGGCGACAACTTTGAAACTGAAGTCAGAAGATACTCCACCGTGCACACGTTTGCTTGAAGGTGTCAAATATTTCTGGCTTGAGTCCTGCTTGAAGGAGATCAAGGTGACAACGAGAGTGTAGGGCCTGATTCAGACATGCATCTATCTAAGCATTATCTGGGGAAATGATCTTCTGTTCATCATCTACACCTTCCAAGTATTCTGTATTTTTACAATGTGATGCTCTGTAGAGCAGAAGAGCAGTTATTGGGCAACATCACAGAAGCCAGGGGGCTTTTCCAAGTCTCTGCTTCTTCAGCAAAGCCGTGTCTTAACTTCTTTGCTGAAGAGGCAGCAGGTTTCTTTCCACTGATCATAGCACAGGCCTTATTTTCTTTCAGTTTTGGATGGAAATACTGAGAAATTCCGAACACTTGCACGCCACTCGAAGGTATTTGTGTCTGAATCAGGTTCTACGTTTTCAAGGGGAGCGGGATCACATCTGTATTCAGTTGCCAAGAAAGGTAAATGATGGATTTTTGAGGGAAATTGCAGATTTTAAAAAAATATAAATTCAAAGATACAGCTTTTCTTGATTATATTTTAAAACCAGCTCCCCATATCTTCAACAGCCTCACCAGAGTTTGACCATGATTACTGCCTGCCCAGGTCTCCAATGTGGCTGGCTTCACTGAATGGTACTGCTCTTCAAACCCACCAAACTCTTTAAGAGATGTTTTTAATCCAAAATGAAGTACATTCTTGCGGGAAGCACAGTTGTCTGTTCACACAAACCTTACAGTACCATTGTAACTTTGCTGTTAGCTCCTGACTGAGTCACTTGTGTGCATTATTCACTGAAGTAGCCCTTCTCATTCTGTTAGTTACACTTCCCTGCCAAGGACTTTATTTTTGCTGAGATTGCACAACTTGGCAATTAAGAGGAATGCTGGCATTATGGTTTTGGACCACTTACAAAAACAAACCATCTCTCCTTTTATAACAGTGTGTCACTAGGGATGCACTAATAAGGAATTGAGGCTCATGACCTATTCGTATTTCATTATTATATTTATTTCTTTTCCCCACACATTATAACAGGGAGTGTTTGGCATTTAAAAACAAGTTGCCAACCAACAGCTTGACAAGGACCCACACAGCATGCTGTTAAAGTATGCCATTACTCAATTTGGATAATTGGTTGGAACTCGTACAATACAGTAATCTTAATTTATTAACCGATGAAAGTTTGTCCCACCTGAAATAAGAGTATATTACATTTTGTGAACAAGTGAATTCCACTTTTTGGACAGAAGAAAGGATATTTATGTGTGTTTATCCCCAAAGGCTGTATTAATTTGTCTTGATCTGGGTCCATGCGACTGGCGGCATGACCCATGATGTTTTTTTGTTCTGGCAGAGCGCAGTCAGGACAGTGAGGTGGTGATGCTCTCTGACTCCAACTCCACGCAGGATGCCTTCACAGATCCCACCAGCTCACAAGACAGCAACCACAAACCTGCGTCTGGAAAAGCCAGTTCGTCGTCATCCGAAAGTACAACCCCTGTGAAGGACGGACAGTTTGCATCTGAGGACACAGGTACACTCGGACTGAAGTCTTGACACATGGTTCAGTTGGTGACATTTTATGCCTCATATTTGCTGAAACTGTCTCTAACGCAGTGTCCGTCATGCCGATTTAAACTAGGCAGCGCTGATCAAGTATGGATCAAGATTATGTTACAGCATTGCCTATTTCTCACCTCCTTTGAATGTACTGAGTTAGAATTGGTTAGATAGTCCTCTTTGATTGGTTGTTTTCCTTCAGGAATCTTGCAAATGCCAGATTATGTCTCGTGCACTACTTTCAGGCAAATATGATTTATTTATAAAAGTTACCAACTGATCCTTTAAGCGAACAGAAAACTGGTCTAATGTTCAAAACTCTGGATTCAAGTCCTAAAGTCTTTGCTTTATATCCTACTTAAGTGTCACATGGGGAACACTCTGGCGTCCAGACGGAAGAAAAGGTTATCCAGGAAGTAGTAGAAGCTGTGGTGGTGACCCTCCCTGAGGCTTCAGCCCCCAAGGTCTCTGCGGACCCTTGTCCTCATCCTCTGCCTGTCCCAGTCACCCCTCCAAAGCCGGCCCAAACTCAACAGGCTGCTCCTCAAACACCTGCCAGCGATGGAAAGAGGAAGCCAGAGCCCCCCCCTGAGGTGATCGAGGTGCCCAAGGCCCTGCCCGCAGAGCGTGGCGACCAGAGACGAATGCTGGTGGAAATGTGCGTCCGTGCTCTCTTCCTCTGCCTCGGCCGCTTCCCTCAGCACTACAAGAGTCTCTACCGCCTGGCGTTCTTCTACCACAACAGCAAGACCCATCAGGTCAGTTCCACCCTGTGAACGGAGGGCGCTACTACTCTCATCGCATTGCAAAGGCCACATCATCCATTAAACCTTATTCATACACACTATAATCAATACCCCCCCTGTCGTTAAAGGTGACATTTACGACAGGGCTTCCTAAGAATTCCTATAATTTTCTCAAAAGTCCCATGAACCTTTTGCATTTGTTATATTCGTGTCAAGTGTATCGGAGCTTCGAAGGCTATTTCAGGGCTTTTTTGCACTTGTATTTTCTTGTGTCTGAGAGCTCTGCAGTAATGCACGAGGTGCTGAAACAGCCTGTGTTGGCTGTAAGGCTCAGTGGGCAGAGGTGTGTGTGGGTGGTAGCGCAGTGCTCGCTCAGCCAGTTTGGCACAGTCGGGTTGCGCTGAGCTTTCCTCTGGTGGCATCCTTCTGTCAGCACTCCATTAGTCAAAGCTTTTTATTGCAGCCTTTGTCCCCACTCAATAAAGGTGGATTGGGAATGGAAAGCTGTTTTATGTTTTATAATATGCTCATTTGACCTCAGAGTGCTGTATGTGCAACATCATGAGTTTTATGCCTCCAGCGGTAGTGTCTGGAGTGCAACACTGAAGAAACCTTACATTGTTATTGATTGATTTCATTATTAACCGATTAATTTAATCAGTATAATAAAGATTATTCCCTTAAGGATTAATTAAATGTAGAAACCCTTTTGAAAGAGGCTTACACAGTTGGTAAGGTTTCCCTCAGTGGCGTTATCAGCTGCCTGGACGTGGCAGCGACACGTCAGTTGATTTGATGCTGTTGACACGTTGCTTAGCTGCCCTCACAACCCGACACATCCAATGTTAAAAGCCTCGGTGCCCCCTTTTGTTCTCAGCAAAAACCCGCTCCGCTCGCATTCACTGGCTAATTTTATCCCCACTCCAAGCATGGAGTGAGAGGGAGCCCGTCATGTCATGCTATAGCCTACTGGGCGAAAGATAACATGAAGTGGCTTTAGCTTGCTATCTTTTCAAACAGGGCACTAATGTAGACACCGATTTGTGAGTCATCACGCTGTAAAAAGAGATCTGCACTTTCCTGATTGCAAATGAGCATAGTTTAGAAGACGATATTAAAAACAGCATGTAAAGATACTTCTGTCACTATATTTATGTAATGAAGCGGTGTCCCTCTGTTGTGTGTGTGTGTGTAAACTGTATATTAATGTACATTTAAATGTATGTTATTTATTTATTGATTTCCCTCCACAGAACCTACAGTGGGCCCGAGATGTGTTGCTAGGAAGCAGTGTCCCATGGCAACAGCTGAAGCACATGCCAGCACAAGGACTTTTCTGTGAACGAAACAAGACGAACCTGTTTAATGTAAGTCACATGTTCACCATGCCTGCATGTTTCTGTCGCCTTCCTCCTCTGCACGTCATTGTGTCATTATGCATTGTCATCGAACCAAATTTTTTCAAAGTGACTTTCAAGGCCAGTACTGTGTGAAAGAATTGACTGAAGAATTAAATGAATGCACTGTTTTAACAGCACAGTACCCTTTTTAAGGTATTGGCAAATAAAGTCTTATTCCAAAAGCAAAATCGTCCCCTGGGCTAAGCCGTGGTTGCTGGGTAAATGTGTTGACACCCGGGGGTTTCACAGAATAATAGTAAACAATCAAAACTACTGGACGACACTGCACCTTTGTAGACGAATCGTTCATCTGTGCACTTTTGAGATTGCCTTGTAACGTCCAAAGGTGGACACACGTTGTTGTTTATGTCACCTCTGGATGAGAATCAATGCACAGATGTTTTTATCATTTCACACCTAGTGGAGGGTTTAGAATACAAAAGAATCCTATTGCAAAAACATACCTGTTTCACATACACACAGAAGCACCGTTCATTCAGTATAAATACTTTTCTATGTGTCGTCTTTTTACTCTAAAGTTGAGTAATATATCATAATAAATGGATAAATATAGCAGCTAATGGAGCCTCCCAGAGAGGGAGCCTGTGAAGCACTGAAGTGTGTCCTCACGCTTGTGACTAATGAGCTGTCTGCATGTTTTCTGTGAGCGAATGATTGCCATACTACAGTTAGTGTTACCCTTTTCACACTTATTATTCACATAATTCAATTGGATGCACAAAGATCAGCCCTAAATATGGATCACTAGATACATGATGCGCTGCCATAAATGGAGTCACACAGTAGGAGATGCTTCTCAGAAATACAAGGCCTCTGCTGGGTTCCAGTGGAGGAGATTACTGTCTGCATCTGTCATCTGTTCTGCATGTCAGATTATTTACCTCTGTTCACTTGGAACAGATGTGCCTTTTCAATGTGTGCAGAAATTGGCTTTTTTTGATTTGTTCCTTGTGTGATCTGTCAAAGCCTCAACGCTCTCACAGATAACACGAGCCGTGTGTCACCTCATGTCAACGTCATACGGCATATTTTGGTGGCGCACATTATTTTGGACATAGTGGATTGAATAGTCTGTAGAGTCAAATACGGACTCCATAAAGTGTAGGAGCGATGTGGGCCAGGTCTGAGCTGGAGGTTAGCTCTGCACTGCTCTGGCTCCCACTGGGTTCTCACAGAGCCCCTTCTGGAGGCAAACCTGCCACCCTGGCGTACCAACTGTTGGAGCTTTATTGTTCCCTTCAAACGAAGCTCTGTCTTTCTCTCTGTCTCTCTCTCTGTCTGTCTCTCTCTCTGTCTGTCTCTCTCTCTGTCTGTCTCTCTCTCTGTCTGTCTCTCTCTCTGTCTGTCTCTCTGTCTCTGTCTCTGTCTCTCTGTCTGTCTCTCTCTCTCTCTGTCTCTCTGTCTGTCTGTCTCTCTGTCTCTGTCTCTCTCTCTGTCTCTGTCTCTGTCTCTCTCGCTGTCTCTCTCTCTGTCTCTCTCTCTGTCTCTCTCTCTGTCTCTCTGTCTCTGTCTCTCTCGCTGTCTCGCTCTCGCTGTCTCTCTCTCTCTGTCTCTGTCTCTGTCTCTCTCTCTCTCGCTGGCTCTCTCTCTCTCTCGCTGGCGCTCTCTCTCTCTTCTCTCTCCTCTCTCTCTCTCTCTCTCTCTCTCTCTCTCTCTCTCTCTCTCTCTCTCTCTCTCTCTCTCTCTCTCTCTCTCTCTCTCTCTCTCTCTCTCTCTCTCTCTCTCTCTCTCTCTCTCTACCACAGGACAATACAAACATTTCTAAATAGCTGTTTTTATTCCATCTATGAGTTCTTGGCAGTTACTACGTTAACAAAAAGTATCCTGTATGTTCATCCTTCATTTGTCAGCTTCATGACAGCGGATAAAGTTGTTTCAATTGTAAATGGATGGACTTGTTCGGCACAGTTTTTCCCAGGTAGGAGTGGATCTTGAACCAGCTTTTCTAAGTCAATCTCAGCTGACAGCTGCGTTTGATCCGCAGTAGTAATCACTCGGCGCCAGTGTTTTATAGATATATTGTATGTGTTCGAGTCATCTCTCCGGCGACAGAGTGGCTACCAATAAGCTGCAACAAATTGACATAGTGTTGATCACATATCAAACATATGGCACGTTGATGTCAAGAAGACTTGACTCTCAGCACCTCAATGAGCCCGTTGGTGAATACTGAGTTGTACTAATGTAGGTCATGATGGCCTACTTTTCCTTCTTGATTTGGCTGGACTACATTAATCGGGGCCTGCATACAGTAACCTATATACTGCTGTTTAGAAATGATCCAGATGAGGTCGTGTTGCATAATTTATTGGTGTGGTTGTCAGCATGAGGGCAACTATAGAGTGTCACTGCTTTAATGCTCTTATTTATTTAATTGTTTGTGTTTTTAATGTAATGGTAAGTCTCTCACGGATGTGTGTCTTTATGTTGCTTTTGTCATGGACAATAAAGCTTTTTGAACTTTATTTGAATCTTAAATCTCTTGGAGATACAATAGTTATTGTGTAGTTGTTATTGAATTAAGTCACTGAGTCACAGACAAATGATTGAATCTGTAATATGTCATTGTACAGACTATTGCGATACATTATTGATACACTGACATTTGTATTGTGGTAGGATACTTGGACTTTCAGCTCTGCCACTTACTGGCTGTTTAAATGTTGGCGTGTGTTTTTTGAACAGTGTGCAGGTTGAGAAGGCTCAGAGCTCTTATATATATATATATATATGATATATATATATATGATATATGATATATTATATACTATAGATAATATATATATATAGATATATATCTCTCATCTATCTCTATATATATCTATATCTAAAGAGAATCTTCCTCCCTATATTCTCTCTGTTCTATATCTATCTATCTCTCTCTCTCCTCTCTCTCTCTCTCTATCTATCTCTCTCTCATATCTCTCTATCTCTCTCTATCCTCTCTCTCTCCTCTATATCTGTTATCTCTCTCTCTATCTATCTCTGGCTTTCTCTCTCTCTATATCCTCTCCTCCTCTCTCCTCTCATATCTATCCTTCTCTCGTATCTCTCTCTATAGCTCCTTCATATATATATATCATATATATCATATATATATATATATACTATTCTATCATATCTATATATGATTAATATGATTATATATATATATATAGATATATCCATATCTATCATATAAGATGATAATATATATATCTATATATCATATATCATATATATTCTTATATATAATTGAATAATATATGATATATATATATATTATATATATATATCTATAGATATATATATATATATATATATCTATATATATTATATCTATATATTATCTATATATAGATATATCTAATTATATATATATATATCTATATATCTATATATATGATTATATATATATATCTATATCTCTAGATATATATCTCTCTATTCATCTATCTATATATATATATATATATATATCAATCATATATATATATCATATATATATATATATATAGCATATTATCTATATATATGATTATATCATATCTATTATATATTATATATATATCATATCAATCATATATCTATTAATATATATATATATATATATAATTATATATATATATATATATATTGATATATCTATATAATATATATAAATAAATAAAGTTACTTGGCTTCTTGAGGTAGAACTGTCCCGAATACCTTTTTTTTGTTTTTAGACTCAGTTTGCTTTGGCAGTGAATATTTTAAGCTGCATTGTGCTGCTCATCTCTATTTTTACATGGCTAGTCTACAAACTTACATAGAACTGTCTAAGAAAAGAAGAATATTAAAATAAATAACACTTTTTATCAGAGGTGACGTGACGCAGCAGTAGAGCGACCTTGTGGGTGTTTTTACATTTCATACATCATGATGCTGTAGTAAAGACAATCCCGTTAATTAATTCAGTCCCAGTGAATGTAGCCTACGCTTCCAAAGCCTGCACAACAACAAACTGCATTATCACTTGGTAGAACTCAATATGCACACAGTTGGCACGCAACCACACGCTACAAAGACAGTCTGTGCAGCAGGTACAAACCCGCTCCTGCTCCTCGTGTTTCGGACGTTGCCAGACATTTCTCCATTCTCGGCTGAGCTGGACGACATAGCGCTGCAAAATAAGGATTCTGTTATCTTGCAGTGTTATTTGTTGTATGCCTAACCAACCATCAATGTGTTCAGGTCCTTCAGGTTCTTCCTCTTGAATAATTTCACAGATATTGTGACGTAACACAGTTCTTTACAGGCTATTGAAAGAAAACATCTTGTGTTGTAACAATGTCATCATTGTGGGCAAATGATTGTAATGTACTTGTGTAATAGTTATTCCCCTTGTAACAGAAGACCAAGGCTGAATCTAATGATGTTGGTTTAATGCTGTAATACCAGGCTGCTCACGACTACTGGAGAGTGATCGTGAGGAGTCCCTCTGTGTTGCCTCCTCCTTCCTCCCCCTGCCAAACACACTCACACACACACATACTCTTGCTTACATATTCTTCCACTCACTCACGCATTCTCTCTCTCCGAAGCTCCAGAGAAAATGGATGTCCTTGTTGCTACGTTTCAGAAAGACATAAATCCACCCTGGTCTTGTAACTTCTCGGAGAACATGTTTCTGAACATGTTATGAACTTATACTGTATTTTCAGAATGTGCATTTGTGTTTTGATTTGACTGCTTGACTGAAGTTGCTTATAGGAAGGGCCTCAGTGTCTCGTTTTACTGGGTTAAGATAGTCTTCTGGGGAACAGTCGCACATGTATTGCTTGCCTCGGGTTGATGTATGACTCAAACATTTGTGTGTTCAGCTGTGTGGTGTAGGTGGAGCTCCACTCAGGAGAATCTTGTTATATTTTCTTAGGGGAGGAGTATTGGCCTAATGAATACATCTTGTACAAGTTGGTATTTTGATTTGCACGTTGGAGGGTTAAATCTGGCAACCGGTGTGTTTTTCATTGCCTCTTCTGCTGTGTGCTCACTTGAGCGTGGCATTTTTCAGCAGTTTCTTCCCGCACTCACACAACAGGAAGCAGGAAAAGCAAGGTGTGTTTGCTTAGTATGTGTATGGTGGCCAGCTGGGGAGACCAGAGTTGAAGAAGGTGAGGGCTGAGGAAATACTGTGTGTGTGTGTGTGTGTGTGTGTGTGTGTGTGTGTGTGTGTGTGAACACAATGTTATCTATTCAGACAGCATTGTTCCTCAACCTGTGTTTCTGTGGTTAATGGTTAAAGTGTTTTCTTGTTTTTCACTATTGGTGTGCCATGTTCTCGGTGCCTCTCACTACATTGATGTGGTAGCACGGAGTTCATTTTTCAGCCAGTTTATGTTCTCTTGTTCTTTTCCTGTTGCTCAGTCTTCAGGGTGATCACGCTCTACCCCTCCCCCTGGCTCGTACTCTCTCTACTCATCTCCTCTCGGTTGCACTCGTTCTGCTTCCTCATTACGCTCTCTCTCCCGCTCACTCCTCTGTTTGTGTGTGTATTGTGTGGGTGTGCACTAATGGGCGGGAGTTTCTCCGCTTGCCGCTGATTGGCTGGCAAACGCCTACGAGGATTGGCTGTACACTGTGTATAGTGCGAGAGAAAGGAGGGGGGGGAGAGAACTCCGACAGGCTGGGGTCAGGAAGAGCGGAGATGGAGTGCGTGGGTGTTTTTGTTTTGAGATGGCAGGGTTTGAACGCAGGAGAGGAACGAGTCGGCTTGTCTGTCAGTGGCATACTGAGCTTATAGGCCCTGACTCCAGCGCTGTTTCTCCTCCTGCCAAGGCAGCTGCCATTCTCCTCTTCTTCTGTTCCTGTTCTGCCGTGTGCAGCTGTGCTTTCCTCCTCTTCTCTCCTGCAGCTCTCGCTGCCCCAGCACCCAAATGCAGCCCACTCCTTGCTCTCTGAGCGTGAGCCTCTTTCAGGGTAGAGGCGCTGCCAGGGCTGCAGGTGCTGCTACTGCCAGCAAGAAACTGTCTAAAAGAATACTAACACAGGCGGCGTGGAGTAGCTTTCTTTGGTGATGGTGAGTCGTTTCTCTCTTGCGCTCTAACTTTTACAAGATCGTGCACAAGTGTGTGTTAATTATTGTGTGAGCACGGTTCCTGTGTCATTTTCAGAGCGTTTGTGTTATACTTAGTGTTTTTATAATCTGTGATACTCTTGTTGAATAGTACCGAACTGCAAAAGAAGTTTACTTTAAGAAGCCTTTTAGTAAGTCCTCCTGAGGGTCTGAATTGTCCAGATTTCTGCATGTAAGATGCAACAATATAGAAAGATGTAAATTGAAACCACCCACCTGCCAAAGGCTGGCAGCATTGGCAGGTAACCAGCCATCTTGGATTTAAATTTTTTATTTGGCCAATCTTATATTGTCATTGGCTGATTTAAACAGTGATATTTGTGTTACCAATAAGCTGCACTAGTGACTGCTGGTTGCTACGAGACACAATGATGTTTGTGTAACTTCCCTGCAGTTAGTAAATTCAACCAAGGGTCAGATGTTCCTTTCCTGTCACTGACGGCATGTTTAGACATCAAGTAGATGAAGTTGATAAGACAACCGTTATTTCCTCCCAAATATTGTTCAGCAGAGAGCCAGCGTTTCGTTTTGGCTCAGGTTTTCACAAAAGGAAGAACAAGTACTATCAGTACTCAGTCTCTGCTCTGTCCCCAGTACTCCTTTGTGTTGCTGTTTGTATTACACAAATGAGTGACGGATTAGGATTATTTAATCATGTGTCTACGATCCTCTACAACCAGACAGTGAAACCTGCAACTGGAAATGGTCTGCAGAAAGATCAGATTCCATTCGTACCAAAGGATTATCTCATCATGTATTCATCCTCTTGCCTTTTTCATGGTTTTCTATGCATTGTAATCTCTTATCTGTCGGATGTTTTGGCGACAACGCTGTCGCTCCCACATATGAAGCATTGGTCATATAAAGATGCTTAAAATCATTGCAGTAAAAGTCTTACAAATCTGCTTTAGCTGTTGCGCTACAGCATAATCTGTGTAAAGCCATGGCTCTGCTTTCCCTAAACAGATTTGCTGTTGGATGGAAGAACAACTCTCCTCCATTAGAGATCGAGCCCTGCCTGATTGCATCATTTGGTTATAAATCTTCTCTTTTTCACACGGGCATCGGAGCCCTTTGTTTGTTCCTTAGAGTTTTCTGTTGACCACTAGAAGTGAGATCATTTCACCATATTGAATTGGCTCCTGTATCATCAAAGCAGAAGATAATTATCTCTTAATAAATCTTAATGGATGTAGACAAAGGTTAGCAGCACTCATGAACCAAAAATAAAAAATGCATTTTGGATTTTCTTTGGTTTTTTTCAAAGGAAGTCTTGAATGTAAACACGAGCTCGGGTTCTCTGGGATGAGTTTATGTTGCGTCCTCAGTAATGTGATTTGTTTTGATGGGTTTATTTTGCCTCCCTTTCCTGCTTTGTTCCTCTCCGCTGCCTTTGAAAATGTCATTTGACAATCTGGAGCTGTCTGTGAGGAGGAGCGCCGCGCTGATAGAGCCATCCCATTTGTTTTTGCTCCATCCTGATACGGTCATCTTTGTTTTGTCTCGCACACATTTTCTGAGGCCAGAAACTGTGCCCTGCGCCATGTGCTATATTGTGCGCAGCCTAGGCCACCATCTGCACTGACATCAGTATCTTCAGAGTGCAGAACCTCGCCTCGCTTCACCTGCTGAGAGGACATGTGCTCACAGAAAAGGTGGACGCATCACGCTTTCTGCAAAGGAGGACTGTGTTTGTTGGCAGCCAGTGTGCTGGTCTGTTGCGTTGCTTGGACAGAGCCGAGCACTAATGAGGCTGCCTATCATGTGTGCCCAGATAGAAAGCCCCCCAATACCTCCCCTTCTTCCTCCCACATGGCCAGCCAGTCCGCAAGAACTCTCCTGCAGCCTTCCCATCCCCTCGTTAGGGATTTCTTGTTTGAATGCCATGTCTTTAACTCCTTTTTATTTCCATCTCCCTCTACTTTCTTTATTTCTTTATTTCCGTGTCCCTGTTGATTGTTTCCATTTGTCATACACTCCATAGGCCTCCGAAAACCTGGATTAGCAACGGAGAGCAGTTATAAAACCTAACTTTCAGTTCAGTTGTCCAGTTGAATGTGAAACCACTTGCATGTAGGCAGCTCCCTGGCCAATTTAAATAATACTTGGTGACGTTTTAAGCCAAGGCAACACCAACACGCCTGTTTCACCAGCAGTTTGTGGGAAACAGTATTTGTCTTTATTGTTTGCACCACAGTCAAACTTAACTCCAGATTCTGCTTTTTTTCTTCCCTCCCTCATCTCCTTCAGGGCATCTGGCGTATTCCAGTAGATGAGATTGATCGTCCCGGAAGTTTTGCATCTCATATGAACCGATCCATTGTCCTCTTGCTGAAGGTGCTGTCTCAGCTTAAGGATCACGATACTCTGGTGAAAGTCTCTTTCATGCTGCAGAGAACCCCCGACCAGGGAAAGTAAGGACCCACTTTGTACGACACGGCTGTTTCTGTTATAAACTGTGCATTTGTTCCATCACATCTCTCCTCTTGCTTCTTTCTCTTCCATGAAGGAAGTATTTACGGGATGTTGATCGCCAGGTTTTGGCCAAGAGAGCATTTTTCCTAACTGTAAAAGTCCTGGAGGACAATCTGAACAGTCTCACAGGGGTAAGGAAACACACACACACACACACACACACACACACACACACACACACACACACACACACACTCTCTCTAAGAGCAGAGAGCCGCTCAGCGTGTTAGATGTCTGGCATGCACCCACTTCATGTTTTGACAGGTTCTGTTCTCTTTCAGGTGTCTGAGCAGCTTCAAAAAGCGCCTGCGCCCTCCATGGGGGAGATGACCACAACGGACGCATCCAACAGGCCCAGTTCAGATGACGGCAAACATGCACTGCCTAAGAAGCCAGGGCTCACAGAGGGAGCCTGTGCTGCTGACACGGGGCCCAGGGAAGTCTCCCAGGCACAACTCGCCACAACACCAGCATCCTTAGGAAGTAAAGTTCAGGACATCTGCCCTACGAAGGTGGAGACTGCTGGGAGTGAGGGGCACAAAGCAGACGAATCTATGGAGCTGGACCCTGCACACTGGAGGAAACCCTCTATTACCACAGATTCTCAGGGCAACCAAACGGAGGCCGAGACCTCCGTGAGCGCCGTGGAGCCCCAGCAGAAAGTGACTGACAGCAGCCGGACACCTGAGCTGTCTCTAGAGGAACTTAGTATCAGTTCCAGGCAGCAGCAGCTCCAAGCTTTAGTACCCAAAGTCACCGTGGCAGCCAGTGGGACGGATCAGGGGCTACTACGAAGGCCAAACAGGAAAAGGAAGCTTCTTGACGATGTGGAGTCCGGAAAAACTTTACTGCTTGATGCCTACAGAGTGTGGCAGCAAGGCCAGAAAGTCATGACCTACGACCTGGGACGCATTGAGAAGATCATGTCGGAGACTTATATGCTCATAAAACAGGTACACCTCTCAAAGACGTACACGCACACACAGCATTATTGTTGAGAGTATATGCGCTACTGTAATCTTTTATATTTTCATGCATGCTTGATATGAGCCCTCTTAAGATAAATTGTGCCGGGGAAACCCCTCTTCTAACTAAACTAGTAATACAACATCCACTCTAGAAGAGGGGCTTTCCCTCTTTCCGTTTTTAAACACTGACAAATCCAGCTCATAAAGTGTGGTTTTGTTTTTACGCTCAGTAACCCAAATGTAACCTCTGCGTCTGTAGTTCTAAAAGTAGCCCCATTGTCTATTTTTAAAGTGAATTGAAGGATTTTTCTTTTTGTAATTATGTCACAAGTAGGTAGTCATTGTTTGCAATGACTGTAGAACTAAACAGTAAAGTGTGTACAGGCATAGTGCCGTCACAGAGACAACGGTCTATTGTGAGATTTGTCTCCATTAGGTTATATGTTTAGTTTAAAGAAAGTGTAGTAACTTCTAACTGCCTGTATTTCACAATAGAAGCGGGGATGTGAAATTCATAAATCATTATGTTAACCTTTTTCTTGCGTAGGAAGTGTCAAAGAAGCGAGAAGTTTCTTCATATCTCTAGAGCAAATCTTCCTCAGTTGTTGAAAGTTAGTCCAACTTCAGTGCCTTCTATATTATAGAATACAAACTGTTGTGTAACTACATCACCGATGCTGTAGAATCCATAGATGTGGTTACACAACAGCCCACATCAGCTTGTTTAGCCATATTGAGCAGAAGATCAATGCTGGCCCTACAGAGGTTGCCATCAGCTGTGTAGAGCCAGAGAGCTGTAGCTGGAGGGACAGCAGAGCAGACGGGCCAGCTTCAGCCAACTTCTTGTTGTTTGTTTTTAGGTGCTTAAGTTACAGCTAAGATAAAACTCTTGAGCTCTTTAAGACACAGCAAAGTGGATACTTTCTCAGACACTCCCACAAGAGAGAGAGAGAGAGAGAGAGAGTAGCCAGAACAAGCCATGGCATGTTTCCTGTCATCAAATGAGTTGTGCAATTAATATGCCTGGACATTTTCCAGAAGCATCTTCTGTTCAGCAGCTACTTGCACGAACTGCAGAAGCTTTGTGGTCGGCTGCATTGCACAGCTGCATGTGGTTATAGTTTAGATCTTGTTTCTGTTGTTACTTCTGTATATTTCAGTCACATAGTTGTCTTTCTTTTAGCTCACTCTTAAGGCGAGACACTACAGGCAAAATCATCGTTTTGTCACACCTTTTGAGAGTTTGGGCTATTTTGCTAAATCCAACAAACGTTAGCATTAGCTAATGCCTCATTTTCATATTTAATTCAGAAAACTTGTAAAACTAAAATAATGTCTTAATGTAAGTAATGAACTGGGGAAGTTTAATCCTATTCAACCCCAGTGTGTTGCAAATTATATGGAACCTTCCGATGCATATCTTGAAAGTCCATTTTCTCTAAATCTCCACAAATCTTCATTAGCACTTACACCACACTTTCCAGTTTAATTCCCATCTATATTCTGAAGTATAGAGGTATTTGTTCATATATAATTCATAGCCTGATTTATATAAGTTATTTTATATACATATTTTATTAAGTCGAACATTTTACTCTTTAATGGCTGATGTCAGTATTTTCTGATTTATGATGTGATAAAAAGAGATCCAAATTCCCTCTTTAAAAACCTTTGAAAAGTGCACATTTAAATCAAATCAAATGTATTTATTTATATAGCCTAATATCACAAATTATACATTTGTCTCAGTGTGCTTTACAGACTGTACAGGATACGACACCCTCTGTCCTTAGACCCTCTGTCCTCTGTCCTTAGACCCTCTGTCCTTAGACCCTCTGTCCTCAGACCCTCTGTCCTCAGACCCTCTGTCCTCAGACCCTCTGTCCTCAGACCCTCGCACCGCACAAACCCTCCTAAAAGAAACCCCATAATTAAAGGATTAAATTAAACTGAGGAGGGATCCCTCTCCCAGGACGGACAGACGTGCAATAGATGTCGTGTGTACAGGATAAACAACATAGTACAAATACAACATTTGACAGAAATGATGTTGTGTTGAAAAAAGAGAAAGTTTGGATGAATCCAGGAAAATGTCAAAAAGGCTTCCCGGTGTCCAGCAGGACCAGGGCAGCAGGCGCAGCCACGATTCCTGATCCTGACGTAAACTTTATCAGTGGCAACCTGCCACATGAGACACAGAAACTCTGGAGATGATGCCCCGGATGATGAGTTAGTGACATACATTTACATAAATGCATACAGATAGAGAGGAAGAAGAAGAGAGGGAGGGAGGGGAGGAGAGAGGAAGAGAAGGAAGAGAGCAGGGAGGTGTCCCCCGGCAGTCTAAGCCTATAGCAGCATAACTAGGGGCTGATCCAAGGCAAGCCTGAGCCAGCCCTAACTATAAGCTTTATTAATGAGATAATGCCTAATTATTCTTTTACCATATTCACCTGTAGTGTCTCCCTTTTTTAGGTAGTCAATTTCAAAGAGCCACTAAATTGTCTGTTCTAGACAGACGGAGCATTTCCTGCCATCTCAATAAGTAAGTCCTGTCACATTAAGTGAAGGGTTTTATTGATGTGTTCAAGATTTCTTGTTGAAATTGGCCTCATTCAAATAGTACTCATTACGCGATACTGATAAGTCCTCACTGTATGTGGTTTGCATGGAGCTGAGACAGTCTTATGTCCCGCTGGCTGTCCTCTGTGATGCACTGAAGCTTGACTCAGTCTATTTAACAATTGGCTTCATTTTTGAAAACTAGAATGAGGCTGCTGTAAAATCCCTCCCTTTGGGGGTCCATGAACCGGTGCATACAACAGACTGCTGGAGGGAACGTAGCAGCTGTGTGAACAAGATTACTGCTAAGTGTACGATCTCGGGCTGCAGCAAAGCTCGCAAACTCCCACACATCCACTGGCTGTACTGGGCTTTAATGTTACTGGTGCAATGATCAGAGGCAGAAGAAATCCTACGGGCTCTGATACAGAATCAGAAGAATTTGTTATAATTGGTTTGGCATTAGTGATGCAAGTAATTCAGATGGTGTGCACACAGGACTGGTCACCTCCAGAAATATAAGTTATATGAATACATGAGGAGGTTTGTACTGAATAGAAAAAGCTTTGGAACGTAACCACAAGCGAATGAATCTGTTTCTCTGCCCTCATGTCTTTTCTTCTGCCTGTTCTTCGTCTCAGGTTGACGAGGATGTAGCTCTGGACCAAGCTATGAAGTTCTGCCAGATACAGTTGGCCACTTCTGCCCAAAGACAGGTAAAAACTTTAACTCTGCATGCTCCCCGTCTTTCTGCTACCTCCACATGTTGCCTTGTTCATCATAGCTCATATGCATTTATTTGTATAGGGACAGGGACCTAAAGCAAAACACCACAGAATGTATAGCATAAGCTAATTTGTATAAAATACATACAACTCAACAACAAATGCACAAGAGACATTACAAATACACTGAACAATAGGTACGTACATTAAAACACAAAACTTTCACACGCAAGAATCCTTCACAACAGACGACTCTTCTGAAACGCACACCCTGGGAACCTTTTTGTTCTCTTGCAATAATGCCCAATGCATGTTTTGCCCTGTAGTGTTAATCCTGTCATGTCACCCACTTTATTCAGTCCTGTCTCGTCTTGTTTCACTTAACAAAGAGAAGAAGATTTAACTCATTAACTTGTATTGAGAGCCGAGCCTGTGGAGAAAAAGCAAGCTTGACAGTTTATTTATCATCGAGTGTAAGACATGAGTTATACTGTAGTTTACATTTCTACAGAGATGAATGTTTCATACAAGTTGCTGCCACATGCTTGTTCTTTTTTCCTTGTGTCATGGGAGCGATCTTGCATCGTAAAGCTTCAATAATTTAAACATGTTTGTGATCCGTGATGATTTATGAAGTCAGTATTTTAGTGACTTGCTGAACACTGTTTTACATACCCTTCAAACAAACTGCAAAAGACAATATCCAGTCATAAAATGATGATAGCATTATGTTAATACCTGCTCATCTGCTCATTTTACATGTCTGCTTATTCGCTTATAATAGCAAGTTTAAGGAAAGGTGGTTTGTTATATTTAGGGAGGTAACCTGCAGCATCTGTAGTAAGAAGTGCTCTAATGACGAATACCTTGGAGTCTATCCTGCTTCAGCCTGCTGGTGCTAAAGGTAGCCCGAAGCGTGGTGTGAATGCCCCTTCAGCATCACAACGTAGTCGTGAACTTGTTGTTGGTTTCTGATTATTTGAACCGGCAATGTGCAAATGATCCAAATACATCAAATATGTGTGTTTAACTGTATTAAATCTAATGGGTTACGCTAAACTATGAGCTCAGCTGTTTCTTCATCGAATCCTTCGTCGTCTGCCTCATCCTGTCTGTGCCTTCCCCTTCCTCACATCCCTCCTCAGGTCCCTCCTCACATCCCTCCTCACATCCCTCCTCAGGTCCCTCCTCACATCCCTCCTCAGGTCCCTCCTCACATCCCTCCTCACATCCCTCCTCAGGTCCCTCCTCACATCCCTCCTCAGGTCCCTCCTCACATCCCTCCTCACATCCCTCCTCAGGTCCCTCCTCACATCCCTCCTCACATCCCTCCTCAGGTCCCTCCTCACATCCCTCCTCACGTCCCTCCTCACATCCCTCCTCAGGTCACATCCCTCCTCACGTCCCTCCTCACATCCCTCCTCAGGTCACATCCCTCCTCACGTCCCTCCTCACATCCCTCCTCAGGTCCCTCCTCAGGTCCCTCCTCAGGTCCCTCCTCAGGTCCCTCCTCACGTCCCTCCTCACGTCCCTCCTCACATCCCTCCTCAGGTCACATCCCTCCTCACATCCCTCCTCACATCCCTCCTCAGGTCACATCCCTCCTCACATCCCTCCTCAGGTCCCTCCTCACGTCCCTCCTCACATCCCTCCTCAGGTCCCTCCTCAAATCCCTCCTCAAATCCCTCCTCACATCCCTCCTCACATCCCTCCTCACATCCCTCCTCACATCCCTCCTCAGGTCCCTCCTCACATCCCTCCTCACATCCCTCCTCAGGTCCCTCCTCACATCCCTCCTCAGGTCCCTCCTCACATCCCTCCTCACATCCCTCCTCACATCCCTCCTCAGGTCCCTCCTCAAATCCCTCCTCACATCCCTCCTCAAATCCCTCCTCACATCCCTCCTCACATCCCTCCTCACATCCCTCCTCAGGTCCCTCCTCAAATCCCTCCTCAAATCCCTCCTCACATCCCTCCTCACATCCCTCCTCACGTCCCTCCTCAGGTCCCTCCTCACATCCCTCCTCACATCCCTCCTCACATCCCTCCTCACATCCCTCCTCACGTCCCTCCTCAGGTCCCTCCTCACATCCCTCCTCACATCCCTCCTCACGTCCCTCCTCAGGTCCCTCCTCACATCCCTCCTCACATCCCTCCTCACATCCCTCCTCACATCCCTCCTCAAGGTCCCTCCTCAAATCCCTCCTCACATCCCTCCTCACATCCCTCCTCACATCCCTCCTCACATCCCTCCTCAGGTCACATCCCTCCTCACGTCCCTCCTCACGTCCCTCCTCACATCCCTCCTCACGTCCCTCCTCACATCCCTCCTCACGTCCCTCCTCACGTCCCTCCTCACATCCCTCCTCACGTCCCTCCTCACGTCCCTCCTCACATCCTTCCTCACGTCTCTCCTCACATCCCTCCTCACGTCTCTCCTCACATCCCTCCTCCTGCCCACACAGTCAACACGGGTCTCTCTGCCCACATCTTGTTGTCACGGTGATTTTCACCAAACCGCAGGCTCATGAGAAGTATCTGTGGGCCAAAAAAAAAAATGTTTTCCGAGTTCACTGATCGTATCATCTTATTTTCTGCATGAATCTTTTTGTTGCCTTTTGTTAGTTTTGTCTGCACATTTGTTTGTCTCATTTTCACACATAAATGCACGACACAGAGGTTATGGTGCGGATGAGGCACACACACACACACACACACACACACGCACAAGTCTCGTATCTTTTTCTTTCTTCTACTGAAACAGATGTGTGAGCAGCTTTTTAATCCGTCTCCAGTTGTTGTTTATTTACATGTATACATAGCCATAATTTCTTGATGCACTTTAACAAATGTTTTAAGATCATCATGTATCATTTATGTCATTTAAATTGACTTCTATGCAATTTTGCTTTACCCTAAATTAAATAGAAGTCAAACTAAAAATTTAAAATAAGCAATGAGATAAATATATCCGGGGGTCTGAAATAAAACACAGCTTAAATGTTATTATAGCTAAAACAAAAATGCGTTCGTTCTTTTTATTTATTTATTATATATTTATCATTATGCCCATCTGCTGTTTAATTGGTGACATTGGTAAATGTGATGCTGTAATAATTGTCAGATTTACTTGGTGATTGTTGGATATTATGATAATTATCCAGTAAGTGGTGGTTTGTGCTCTCGTTTCCCCGTTGATGCTGCGAGACGCTTCTGCATGCTAGCTTCTTTTCCTGCAGTCTCATCCAACTGCTTTGTGTGTAATCCCTGTGCCACCTGCTCATGTTGTGGGTTTTTTAATTTGGTTGCACTTTTATGTCGTAGGAAACGTGAGCAGGAACCTTGGAGCTCTCAGCTCGTGGGGCATGAAAGAATCTTGCCTGCTTCTTACAGACGCACACATCCCTTCAAGCCCCCGCAAGTGCACAGCGAGATCTGCTCCCGTAGAGCTGAGCCGGAAAATAGTTTAAGTGTTGTGCACCGTGTGTCGCTCCCTCAGTTCGTTGTCATATCGGGAGGAAAAGCGTGACAAAGCTACAGGACCTGTGTGAGATATTGTCACTGATATATTTTCATAATCTTTTCACTTTTCACTCTCCTGCTTGGGGAGATGGTGCCGCTCTCTGAGAGACTCGATGGAGGTGCTTCATTAAAACCCTCCAGTCTCACCTGCTGTGAACCAGCAGGCTGGAAAGTATGTTGATGTTTCACTCCTCAAAGAATACGGACATTAGCTTCACAAAGGAGCAGTTCGGTTGGCCGGTCTTTCAATTGTGTTTACATCTGCAGCTGCTCTAATCTGATTTAAAGCCCAATCTTGATAATTGCACGGACGCATCTTTCAGTTCTCCCCACCGGACACACTGGCTTTGTGCTGCAATTTTCTCAGGTACAGTGTTTTTGTAAATGCACACGGTCCAGCTGACTTGTTGGTGTCTTTTGATGGCGATGTTTAATTCATGAGATGTGAATCATCAACGCTGGCAGTGGAGCTGCTGCATGCTTCAGGTTCTGCTGTGTGCTGCTCTGTGCTGAGCTGAAGGATCTGTCTGAGCTTTTGGAAAGCTACTCTTGTTTGTTTGATTTGCCTGTGCTCTGCTGTGTGAATCCCGTGGGGAGCTCCATCATACACCGCTGTGATTCAGAGCTCAATTTGACTTAAACTCCCAGAAGAGACTCTGAGGAAAATGGTACGAGAGCTGTTATTACCAAATGATCCCGTGCTAACGTACTGTATCTGTCAAAGTCTGCTTGTTACGGTAGTGTGGCTCTGAACGTTGCCTTTAGGCTTTTTAAAATCTTGACAAAACTATTACAACTAATCTAATTTACCTCAGGCATGCAGTAGAAGCTCTCTGTAGCGACTCTGAAGTCGTATTAACTTTTACGTGCCTGTTTAATTAATGCGGTACAATTCTGTGGATATACAACTCTTCACAGGCTTGTTATGTCTTGCCACAGTTCATGCAAAAGGCTTGTTTTCTTCCAACTTTCCATCCATTTGAAACGATGAACTAGAGACGGCTTTAACTGTGCTCCTGTGTTGCCATGACAGCGGCTGTTGGAGCAGGGCTGCTGTTGTCACAGGTTGTTTGTGCAGCTCTTGTGTTTGTAAGTGGTCCTCCAAAAGGACACGCAGGGAAACTGGTTCAGAGGGATGTGGTGTGGCGTAGAGCTGAGCTCCTCGCCAGCACCCAACACGAGTCCAGCGCACAAGTAAGCCTCTCGGGGGACGACGTCGCAACTCTGTCAAGGATTTCATTACTACTAATGTGGAAGACTGTTATTGCTGATGTGTTGTTTGAAACACTCTCAGGTTCTGTCTCCAGGGGGGAAGAGGATGTTCAGTTCTCCTCTCACCTCCTCACAACCTCTTCTTCTTCTTCTGTCTCCAGGGGGGAAGAGGATGTTCAGTTCTCCTCTCACCTCCTCACAACCTCTTCTTCTTCTTCTGTCTCCAGGGGGGAAGAGGATGTTCAGTTCTCCTCTCACCTCCTCACAACCTCTTCTTCTTCTTCTGTCTCCAGGGGGGAAGAGGATGTTCAGTTCTCCTCTCACCTCCTCACAACCTCTTCTTCTTCTGTCTCCAACAGTCTGCAGGCGATGCCCCGACCACACCCAAGTACACCAAGGAGCACCGAGACCTCTTCTTCCCCGCCTCCCTGCCGACACCCGTCCTGCTCAGCCACACCGCCTGCCACCCTCTGTCCACTCCGGAGGGCCACGCCAAGGTGGTGTACGAGCCCCTGAGCAAGTTATCCAGACCTCAAGCCTCGGGCTTCCACGATCAGCCGCAGCACAGGAGAGCAGTTAGCCACCCAGCAGCCATGGCCTTCCTCCCACACACAGGTACAGTGGCCTCCACTTCAACGCCATCATATGGTTGCTTAATGTTTTTGCCACAATGTAATGCACACGCATATTAACAAAAACAGGGCTGTATCGAATATTTTGAAGCTTCATTAATAACGTTTATGTTTTTGCACAGTTGCAGATAAAGATTAGGCAACACTAATGTTATTAGTATCATACTATTTGTAGAAGTAGATTCCAGTGGCGGCTGCGTGGGATTGTTTCCGACTCGTGTGATCCAAACATTTCCAAAAACTCAAACAACTATCCAATGTAATATTTGTTTTCAATCTATATTTGTTGGCATTTTTCTGCTTCAGTTTTCTCTCCTGCTCGCTGCACAAAGAGGAGCGTTATAGCAGCACTCTAACTGCACCATAAATAACATTAATATAACTATAATATAATAATAATAATAATAATATAAGAGGGATCAGGTCACTAAAATAGAGATGAAAAGCTCTTTTGCTTGAATTTGGTAATAATGCTGCTGTAGTTTGTTTTACTATTTACTTCGTCCATGTGACCAGCAGGGAGCGCCGGTGGACTTCCAAAGATCTGTTACATAACAGCTGACGCTGGCCTGCTTATATTTTGCCTGTTGGGTTTTATCAGTTCCCCAACAAGAGTTTTAGGAATCAGATTGTGACTCTCTGAGCTTCTGGAGGAGTTTGGTATAATAATAATAATAATAATAATAATAATAATAATAATAATAATAATAATAATAATAATAATAATAATAATAATAATAATATAATAATAATAATAATATAATAATCGCTGATCCTCATGAGGAAGATTCTGGCTTGCTGGTTAGCACATGTTTTAATATCTAAAGATGCAATCCCCCTGATATACAACACCACCTCAACCTGCTGTTTTATTCTCCTCTCTAGTTATTAGATGTAATTATTATTTAGAATGAAACCGTCGTGTTGTTGGCGCTCCGTAGAGCCATTAGAGGGCAGCATTTGGAGCATGTGGATACACTGAAAGCCTCTGGTTGCTCTTTTCTGTCTGATAAGTGCTCAGTAAGTGGAGCGACTGCGTCTCTCTTCCAGATGGCTCTTCTGTTTATGGCCCAACTTCAGCTAATGATGATGGGCCTCTGCTGCAGCCTCTGAAACCTGAATAAATTGGCTCAATTTGACCTCTTTGATATCTGTAGACGATAAATATCTTTATCTTTATCTTACAGATGAATAAGAATTGACACTTTTGACTTTACTCAAGATCTACTTTAAATCGACTTCAATGCGATTGTGCTTTACCTTTTTATTAGATCTGATTTTTAGAAACAATTGCTTAAACTGAAACGTATACAGTCGTCTACTCTGGATGTCTTGTAGGAAGTGCAAAGCTTTAATGAATGAGCTGTCAGGCAGAGTTCTCTTCTGGTATTTCTCCTTAATTAGAAACAGACAATGCTGCTTCACAACAAACTTTACAGAGTCCATCTTATCTCCACAGTGGGGAACTCAGACGGGGACACACACACACACACTCACACACACACCGGTTAGCATTAGGAAACATTGCAGCACTGTGTTATATAATAGTTTCCTAGGCAACATTAGTGGAGGAGCCTGAAAGAGTATGAGATCATTTTTGTTTTCGTTGGAGTCTCTGAGCTGCAGGGAAATGTGCAGATAGTTGATGTTCAGTTCAGACGGATGTCTAAGAAACTTTAACGTCCACCTCGGATGGAAAGTTTCTGTCAGTTAACATGTACAGAAGGGTTAAAAATAATATAATATTTACTCACTATGTCCTAGAAAGTGTCAATCAGAGAATGAAATGAGTATCTTCCACACACGGTAAATGTTTTCTATTATTTCTACAAAGCAACTCCTGGTTTAAAATAGTCAAAGATGAAGTTTACATGAGTCAGAAGTGTGAAACAAGTGGAGCGGCTGGTTGACATGTTAAGTGACCGGCCACAGCGGCAGGTGAGGAACGTGTCGATCCTTCATTAGTGTGTATGTGTTATGTCACAGTGCACTTGATGCATAGAAACTCCGCTCAATAAATGTTGTGATTGTATTTGTTGGCAAGGGATCCTTAATCCTGTGTACTCGTAAAGCATTAACAAATATTATAAATCTGCCAAATGCATATGGTAAATCTGTATGACTTGTGCCCACAGAGGAGCGGGAGGAGCCCTCGGAGGGACTTTCGTACAGACAGCAAGAGTCGCACCTTTGTCAGCAGATGAAACTCGCCACAGTATCCCATGGGCAGGAGTCGGCAGCGGGCTGGTTCCAGGAGGAAACGGCCACATGTAGCACCACACAACCCTGCCCAGGTCAGAACCTGAGTCACAGCAGGACACTTCAGATGTACCAAACTGAAAAGGATCTCATATTAATAAATGTCCTCTTGTTTCTCTCTCTCAGACCAGCAGCAGTATGCCGGCGATGACCTATCCAAACTTTCAGACCCTAGCCGAATCCGCTCCCGTGTCCCAACCAACATGCCAAAGCTTTTCATCCCCGCCACAGTCGCCAAGTTCCCACCAGAAATCACAGTAACGCCTCCGACACCCACACTGCTCACCCCCAAAGGCAGCATCTCAGAGGAAACCAAACAAAGACTTAAGGTATGCAGTCTGCCTCCTACTTATGCGTTTCTGTGCGAGCTACATGATCGTAAGTGCGGCTGCTTACAGTTCTTTGTCGATTCGCTAACATAAACAAAAACAACTGCCGCCCTTGATCTTCATCACATCACAAGCTGTTCACTGTAGTCCAGTCTAACACTCAACAGTGACCTCTGCTGTCTGCTCCCGTACAGAACGTCATCCTGTCATCTCAGTCTGCAGCCACAGTGAAGAAGGACACCCTGAGCCAGCCGGCCCTGGAGGTGCAGGAGACGTCCAGCCAGGAGTCGTCTCTGGAGAGCGAGTCGGACGAGGAAGACGATTACATGGACATCTGAGCCTCCGAAGGCCTTGTGTGCAACGCTGAAACTGAACCAGGCCTTGTTGTTGCAAACATGCCGTCACTCTGCCAAACCCTGTGCCCCCTGTCTTAAAACGAGAAGGGTCCACGTCACTGCAGCTGTCTTTGTTGATGCTATTGCTTCCTCACGTGCGTTACAAAAAAAAGCACTAAAACTGAAAAAAAATGCAGTATTGTCATCGCCTGTCACGTCATATGCAGCTCTGTCGTGGTGTCAACGACAGCCGAGAGGATGCTTTAGTCTCACCGCATGTCTGTAATGTGCCATTTATGCATATCGAGCTCTCCTGCAGCCCACCGTACACTGGACCTGGCAACAAAGACTTGCAGCCTTTAAAGCCGACCGGTCTCGTGTTCATGCAGCTTTCTTTTCTTCATGTTGGGTGCTAAATGTATCTCCAGGCAGCAGCTAAATCCTCGTCTGAGAACCTGCCAATCTGAGCCGGACTGACGCTCTGCAGTACCTGCTGTCCACCGCTTCGATCACTTACTTTGGCACGAGCGTTTCCTCTTTAAGACGCATCATCGCGTTGGTACATAATATATTTCAAAGAACACATGAGGTGAAACGAGGACAATCGAGGGCCACACGGCCTCACAACCTGTAGCAGATTGGAAATGTTTACACTTAACTTTTGGGATGTTTTTCAGTTTGCACTTAACGATGTGCTATTTTGTTTTTGTATTCTTGTAATATTTTTGTCCTAATATATATATATATTTTCTTTTGTGTGCATTTGTAGCTAAGAGGAACAGTTCTTACAGGAAGACGTCCTGTCACCAGCACCGATCTGAATGATGGTTATTATGTACATATCACAATCCAAATATCTTTTCCAATGTGTTTGGCTTTAATGAGTTGAGTATTGAGACGGAGAAGAGTGTGTGAGAATGTAAACATTAAAGGCTCATTTCAAGTGTACTCAGCTCAGGAAGCGGCGCCGCTCCTTCCTGATCTCAGTGGAGTTGTAATGCGTCGCGAGGAAGACTTCCTGAATCAGATGCCTTTCCATTCAAACCATTTTGGTAAATTTGTCACAATTCTAGCTTAACTCAGAGGAAGACGACAGAATGTTTTTTACAGATTGTTTTCTATGAAATGGAAAGATGTTTACTGATTATGTTTCTTGAGAGTTGTCTAAAAAAATAATTTTTAAAAAGGACACAAGTGAATTATTGTAAACGATCACCCGTGATAAAAAGCAAAAGATTTGTATTGTATTTCATTGTTTTTCTTTCTTGGTGTAAGATAGTTTTCTATTGTTCTGATGGGAATGTACCACGGCTGGAGAGGCTGAGCGGGTTGAAGGCTTCAGCTCGAGGGGAACTGTTCTGTGTCTGGACTGAATGCATTATAGATGTCAAACCAAAAATATATTTGAGAAACACATATTTGTTCTGTGTGTGCTACTTCAAATGCCGTCAACATGGGTTCTTGCTTCAGGTAAGACAAAAACAGTTCGGGGCCTGTAACTGGTTTATTATACGATCTGGGGACACGTCAAACATGCTGATGCTTGAAATCATTATTAACAATTATCTGTAGATCTGAAACAAACATCGTGTAGAAGGACTTACACACAGCTGCGTGACACATTTATTCTAAGAGGAAAAATATAAGAATAAAATAAATATATATATATATATATAAATTATATTTATTTATTGCATATAAATAAATAATAAATGTATCTTTTCTATACATTTTTTTATTATTTTTTTAGCCTGAGTAGTTGATTCCTGCACACTCATTTTATTTCTCTATATTTTTCGTTTGTTTGTATTTACCTATTTATTCATCTTTATATTTCCTAACTTATTTTATCATTCTTTAACAGGTTTATTCTTTTTTTTCTGGCACTCCTATGACTCCGTAAACATCACTTCCTGTGAGTACAGTACTTCAAAAGTCATAATTTATAAATCAGCAGAATAGTAACGGGAGAAATGAGGCTGAAATTAGACGAATATTAATATGAACCAGGAAAAACGTTTTATTTGCTTGTTAGTTCACTGATTAATGCTTCAATGTGATCAAGTATATAAGCATAATACATTTAATTCAATGTTTTTCAGCAGACGAATACATAAAGAAGATAAAAACTTCAGATGCATTAACTCTCTTCCTGTCAAAGACACACGTTGAAGCTTAGTTTTTACAGTTCATGACATTACTCTCCTCATTTTGTTTGTGTTTTTACATTCTTTAAGGAATCATCAGGTGGATCTTAGACGAGCTGGGACATCCGCGTGCTTCAAGGACCGGCAGCAGTCAGAAGGTGACGGTCACTCAGCAGAAAACAACATTTCAACTGTACGCGACCTGAAAACCTCATTTAATTTAATAATTCATCAGTGACACACTCGGTGCTTTATCCTGCTTCCTATTGGCTGATACTAAATCCTAATGAAACCGCTCTTAAAACTGACGAGTATAAAACCCCTCGGGCTGATTTAATGAAATGATAAAAACCACCTGACAGGTTTTTATTGCAGGAATGTCAGGTCAATATTGATATAGCCCAAAACTGCCTCAAAGGGCTTTTACAATCGATGCGACATATAATAAATACTCCCAAAAAAAAAACATTCGACAGGAAAATAAATAAAGGAAAGCTCTCTGTGAAATCCATCTTGCTTTAAATAGCAATGTATCGATATGGTGACGTCATAATGTGGCATTAATATTGTATTGTCCTGGTTTTAAACGCAGCATAACAGTAAAATGATGTCGTACCAGACTGTTACTGTTACTATCATTTATCCTGATGAAGCATCCTCTCCCAGTGGAGCTGCAGCCGGCGGGCGGACCACCCCGCTGACCACATTGACTTTGCGGTCAAAGGGCTTGTACACTCTGGTGTGAAGTCTCCGACACGAGGGAAGTCATTAGTCTTCATTAGCAACTTCCAGGAGTTTCTTATGAAGTGCTGTGAAGTTGTCATTTGCCCCCTTTGCCAGGCAAGCTACATTTGAGGTTTGTTTTCTTATGTGGTGGACCAAATGTGAGCTCACCCGGCCCCCCCCCCCCAACGTGAGATCACGCTCTCTGGAGTCAGGGAGGCCAGAGAGGAGCGAAGAGAGTGAAGAGCTTTGTTTTGTATAATCTCTGCAAAATATAAAAAGAAATGGACGAATTAGCATTAAATAAAATCAAGATTGTTTTTCTGTTCCGTTGTCTTCACATTTAGAAATCCTTTATTCGTCCCACAGCGGTGACATTTGCAGCACTACGACAAAGATCAAAGACGGAAATATAATATATTAAATAAAGAGACAAATCCCTGAAACACTAAGTAAACAACTGTGGTACAAAGTAAGTAGCATGAAGTCGCAGCCAGTAATAACTAGAAGTAATAAAGCGAGAAGAATCCAGCACATGCGTGGGTTCATGTGCATGCAGACCTTTAGATTAAAGTTTCCCCCTGACATTATGAATCCTCTCTCATATTTTCACTCCACTCATCATAGAAAACATAATAATAATAATGTCAAATGAGTTATTGTGCATTTAGTCTCTTAATGTATGAGTACAGGAAGCTGTAACTGCACTAAAGTGTAGGAAAAGAAGCGTTCCTCTGATGCACGGTGAAGAGTACAACACGATGTCATCACGTGTACATGACATCAATACGCCATTCGTATTTAAATATCCCGCTTATAGAGACGCCTCTGATCTGGAAGCAGATGAAGTGAAATCCCAAGCGACCTGTCGTCAGGTAAAAGCCCCCGTGAGACTGTTGGCTCTGCTGTGACATCATGTTGTCTCCAGCCATGGGGCTGCTATCTCTGAAACCCTCTCAAAGTGGCCAATTAAGCATCAAAAGAGCATGCTGCATGGCTAATGTGGGCGAAAGGTGTGAGATTTCTCGTCAGTCCACTCCGGGGGCTCTTTATTGGGCTGCTGCAGAGCCGTCTGATCCCCGGGCCCTGGCTGTATATTGGCAGCTGTTAACTGTCGAGCACAAGGAGATCTGTGCAGTTAAAGCAAATGGCCAAAAGACTGACACCTGGGAGGAGGAACCTCGCTGCCAAAGGTGATCGTGGACGAGACGCAGGAAGGAGAGGCACGGTGGAATCAGACTCCAGATGTGTGGAAAGATGTTGCAACTTAATAAAAACCATATAAAATATGCTTATAGACGGTTTGCAAACAGTTATTAATGTATTACAAATATCTGGTCATATCTATGTAATGTAATGTCATTTTTAACAATTACTATGTGTGAACTGTTAAACATAATATATAGCATTACTAATAACTATTAATTATTTCATTGTGACTCTCAGTGATGCACTTATAAAGTATATTTTGGGTCAGTTCTGATCCTTCCTCTCCAGGTGACGTCCCTGAAGTATCATCCAGTCCACATCGCCCCCGGCCGGCTGTTAGACGCAGCTCGCTGTCACCCCGGCCTTCTGTCCCGAGGCCTCAACCAGGCACACCTGTCACCTGCGGCCCCTCAGCGGCACGGGATTGACAGTGCGGATGCTGAAATGTTCACCTCAGCTCAGACACTGCCACACTCCGCTGCAGAGAATCTATCATAAGAAAACAAATCTCTTTATTTCTCAGCGTCTTCGCCGAGCCGTGTGACCTCTGTGCCCCCCCGTGAAAAGAGGTCCTCATGCTAACGCTAAGTGAGCAGAGCCACACTGAACCTGTGATTAATAACTCCTCAACAGCAGTTGGCTTCACATAAGAAGGATAAATACACATCGCACTTCCTCAAGGCCAATGTTGTGCCACCAAGCTCCACAGAGGGAGGGAGGGGGGGGGGGGGGAGGTGCAGGGAGGGTCCTGCACTTTCAACATGAGGTAATGATGGTACAGACCTGAGATCTCTGCATCTGTAAGTGCATCATTACAAGCTGAATGTTATTATCCTTTTTATTCTGCATCGAGCGAGCAGGAGCGTTAAAGAGCCGAGTCGATATGTTCACAGGGAAGACTTTTTACCATCGTTGTGTTCACTTAACTGCTGAGTCTACAAACCGCTGTGCTGCCTTTTAAAACTGTGGAAGCATTGCTGTTAAATCACTAGACACAAGGTTTTAAGTGTCATATACATACAGTTACACAAACCCTTTGTGAACGGGTGTCAGGGAGCTGACAGGAGGCATTGTATGCATCATGCAGACATGAGAATACAATGAGAAATGTGAGTGGAAGTGGTGTGTCTATGCTAGAAAAGAGCTTGAATGAGATGTGAAAGTCACCTCAATTCAAATGTTCATGTCAGTGGAAAACAAGAGGGGGACTGTGGTCTAATGTTGTTCCTCTATGCTAATGCCTGCAGTGTTTAGCATTTGTTTTGCCAGCGGTAACATGGCACGACGCAGGCGGAGACAGGCCTATGACTGAATGACACCCGTGGATTTGTCCTCGCTGCGGATGGTGTGGGAGGACGTTGTTGTGGCAGCTCTTTATTCTCAGACCCCTCCTGTCCCATTCAAGGCTGACTTGGGCTTGTGGTGCTAACTGGCTGTTAATTGCCTGCCTATACACAAGGCTTTCTCCACATGCAGAAACCAGCTCCTTCAAGGGAAACTACCCTAATGAGATTATCTATCAGAGCATGGGCCTGTCTAGACACCCCAATACACACCACACACCCACCCACACACTATAGCCTGCAGAGGTTTGAGAGGACGCCCCCCAGGTAAAAGTTACCTGCAGAAAGAGTGCATGTTATCATTACACCATTATGGGTTTACACCCACTGTGTAATATCTATTATGGAGAAAGCTGCGAGTGTAGAAACGTGTAAAGGTGATCATGTAGTTAATGTCCGACATTTTAGTCGTCTTTTATTCTGTACATGTAATAAATAAATAAACAGTGTAAGAATAATGCTTTGAGAAAACCTTCACATGCAAAACACACAGCATTGAAACGTTCCCCCAATTGTATGTCCATCAGTTTTGTTTAATGTGTTATATTGGGTATTTACCACGTTGCACAAACACACTAAATGCCTTTTTGGTGTGTGTGTGTGTGTGTGTGTGAATGATATTTACACAGATTCTGGTGCCGCTGCGAGCCCTGATCTGCAGCAGGGAAGTCTGTCCATATTTGTTTTAAAGTCTCTTAGCAGTTAATAAAGCTACATTTCCTCCGTTCCCCCTTCCTGTGGGGACGGTATCAAGGCTCTGTTAAGTCTCTTTGATTTCCAGCACCCTCCAATCACAGCGGGGCTCTGACTCATCATTGTGCCACTTCAAAGTCTGGGAATGGCTCTCTTGACCCCACCCACCCCGGGGCTCCCCTTAAAAGTCATGGTCATCCCGTTCTGAGCAGGACTCACCATCTCTGAAACATATCTGCTGCTGCAACACTGACTAACCTTCTGCCTCCCTGAGCTGCTGGATTTATTACCTTTTTCTTTACACGAGGCAGGAGAGCAGAACTGCACCTGGATATCACGGACACTTGGATTTACTTTTTGGCCCTCAGTGCTTGAACCTTTCTTCAAGCTTCTCCTGAACGATGCAGTCCATCAGAGGTGAGTGTTGCCTGCGTGCGTTGGATTCACAACCTGTGCAGTTGTTTAGATCCTCTATCACCGTGACTGAAACATGTGGCTGTGATGATTCTTATTTAGACTTGAAGCCCAACTTCGGCGGCCCTCCTCCCCCCTCTATGGCTGCTGGCCCCGACGCCTATCTCCAAGGCAACATTAGGATGACTCTGGAGGACCCTGAACTCTGGAAGTCCTTCCATGAAATAGGAACAGAGATGATTATCACAAAACCGGGCAGGTAAGACGAGAGAAGAATAACATTTGGAAAGCAGTGTCCTCCTCTGCTGGTTGTGTCTCACGCGTCCCCTTCTATGTGTTGCAGGAGGATGTTTCCACACTGTAAGATTAATCTGTCCGGCCTCATTCCATGTGCCAAGTACATCTTACTGGTTGACATGGTGCCTGTGGATGGTTTCAGGTACAAGGTAAGGTGGTGATAGAGATTATTTGTTAAGTTTTGCAGCAATAAGAAGTCGCCTTGACTTAGCACAGCCATGGCTTTGGCTGTAGATATCCCTCAGTGGTCACCAGACAAGACTTCCCCTGTTTATCACCCCCCTCTTTCCTGACATTGTACATCAAAGGGTGCTATCTCTTCCTGTTTTTCTATCCCCTGCTGGGATCACCACTGTACTACCCCCTATCTCTGTGGGTGGTACTGGCCAGCACTCACTCTCCCCTCTGCCGTCCTCTCACACTGTGGGAAGAAGGTTCTGTAAATCACTTTTCTCTGTGACAGACTGACTGACTGACTATCTGTCTCCTCCCCGCAGTGGAATAAAGAGAAATGGGAGGTGGCAGGGAAAGCGGAGCCCCAGCCTCCCTGCAGGACGTACCTCCACCCCGACTCTCCAGCCCCGGGGAGCCACTGGATGAAGCAGTCCGTCTCCTTCCTCAAACTCAAGCTCACCAACAATACACTCGACCAGCACGGCCATGTAAGTAAGAGCACTGGAATGGTGCTTAACAACAACTATGTGTTTCCTCATGACGTCCACACGGCTTGTTGTCGAGAGGATCCTTGAAGTGGTGAACTGGTAACACTTAGAGTCCGCATGCAAAGTGGATACTTTACGCTTAAAGGGCTTAAAACAGAAAAGAGTTGCTCTGAATGAATCACACTCTTCCAATCTGCAGATCATTTTGCACTCCATGCATCGCTACCACCCGCGCTTCCACATCGTCCAGGCGGACGACCTCTTCAGCGTCCGCTGGAGTGTGTTCCAGACCTTCACCTTCCCTGAGACTTCCTTCACAGCGGTCACAGCGTACCAGAACACCTCGGTCAGTTTCTGTCACTGCAAGCTGCCGCCAACAACTGGACACATTATTGGGATTTGAACTGTTATGATTCCCCCCCCCCCCCCCCCTCCCCCTACAGATCACAAAGCTGAAGATCGATCACAACCCGTTCGCAAAAGGTTTCCGGGATGAAGGCACAAATAAAAAAAGGTGGGTGTCGCATTAGTCGCACGCAGGTACTGATGATCCGCAGCGGGAGTGGAGGAGCCCACAACTACACCAGTTTGGTAACGCTGTTTGATTTAATGAACCGAAATGTTCCTCTGCAGGCGTTCAAACAAGAGCCCGGCCTGCCTGGAGAAACGAGCCAAGAAGTCCGACATGTTGAACAGAGACTCTGAGGAGGACAGTCCACCAGGTACAGTTTGAAGACTCTTCTTCCTGTCCATGTTTGGACTTTCTCGTCCCGTGCTCTTAAGCTTGATGATTTGCGTCCTCTCAGATTTCTGCCGGTCATCGTATGAGGGTTACGACGGAGAGGAAGGAGACCGGCCCAAAAAGAAAGAGGCTGATGGTGTCAAGGAGGAGCGTTACTCCTCGTGGGCTGCTGAAAGGGAGCAGAGTGTGAGGACTGAATCTCCCGCTGGGCCGGAGCCCAGAGACATGTACAACACGGAGCAGCTGGTTCCCGCTCCCGCTTCCTACCAGCCGTACAGGTGAACACTTTATGACTCTATTGTTGACTTGCATACAGGTTAGTGCAGTTCTGAGAACTAATGCAAGACAATGAAATGATAAAAGTGTAATGAAATAGATTTATAAGCTATGTTATAGTCGTAAAGCAGCATGACATAAATACTCATAAAATAAAACATGTCAACACTCGAGGGGCCACATCGCTGCAGGACTTAAAAACAGGAACAGAAGTCGTGTAACAAATGAAAGCCTCGTGTTGTCGCGGGGAACACTGACACCTTCCCGCTCCTCTTCAGGTTCCACGAGTACGGGAAGTCTCCCTCTCCCTCCTCCAGCGTCGGCAGCAGCAGCAGCAGCAGCAGCAGTGGATCAGGACGCAGCAGCTTTGAGTCCAGAGTCCCTGATGTCGCCACCGTGCCCGATCACGACGCTTCAAAGCCCCGCACGCTTGAGGTTGGCCCTTCCCCGTGTGGCCCCCAGCACCTCCCCGCCCCCCAGGATTACACCGGGGTCCTCAACATGTCCATGGCCCACCAGGCCGGCAAGCCGGGGGTGATCGGCCACCACATCTACAGCCCGTACAGCGGCGAGCAGCCACTGGGCCAGTGGAGCGGCCCTGGTCCCACCCAGTACCCCCCCCCTCACCACCTGACCGCTGACTACACCACGCAGGCTGTGCACCACGGCTATCACCATGGCAACGTGGCTGAGTGGAGCCAGTACCCGCTGTTCTCCTACTCCTGCTGGTGAAGCGGGTCTTCGACGATAACTGTGACTTTTACTGCTGCGCCGCCATCTTGCCAGAATGCTGCTCCGGTGCTCACACAGCTGTGAGAGTGCATGACGAGGCTGGGGGCCACGAGGGCCACGACCACAGAGAACCTGGAGGATGAAGAAGCAGAGCGGCCCGTCCACGCTGCTGGCCGGATGCTGAGCGTGTGCTACGCCATGCTGTTTGACTGTTTTTGATTGATGGATTGTCTATTTATTTTGTATTTCATCTCATCTCCAAGTTTAAATATTATTTTTGTAAAAGAAAGAATAAAACATAAGAGTGTGCAATTTATGTCTGTCTTCAAACTGTGATGTGATCTGAAAATAAAAACCTTAAAATATCACCATGTGTTGTCTTGTTTCTGTAAAAACATTTATTTATTAGAAGAAGACGCCTCGTTTACACAGAACTGCTGTAATCACAGAATGTATTTAAACAGAGGTGGATGAAACTGATCGTAACACACAGTTATCATCCCAACTCTGATCCTTCATGTCTTCCACAAGGTTTCATCATCCGATCCTTGTGATCTGCATACAGCGAGTTGACCGAGTGTATTGTAACAGCGTCTTTGTCTGCGGCTGCACTTCTGCATGCTTTGTACCTGGCCAGCTCTGATAAGCAGCACGCCCTTTGTTTGCATTTGCTCTTTGTTGATGTAACGAGGGCCACTCTGTAGTTTGGACAGGCCCAGCATGCATGAAAGACATTGTATTACTGTGACTCCGGCTCACCTGCTGAGGTTTACCCACCGGCATCATAAAGCCTTGCGTGACCCTCGTTCTCCATCTCAATGAGCCCTTAAAAAGCTCCTTTTCACAAGCTGAAACACACAGGCCGGGCCCATCGCCTCCACCCTGGGTGGATATGAGCTGCTAATGACTGTTGTAAAGAGGAGGAGGAAGAGAGGAGGGGGAGGTCATCCTTCAGGAACAATTCTGGCCTGGTGTGAATTTATTTTATTTTTACCTTCATCTTCCTGAACCAGTAATGTACTTCCAACGCACACGGCTCCTTTACTCGTTTTAATGAGCACGAGAACAGAGCGGTCTGTGCGGCTGCTGGGAGGGGGTCACGTGATGAAGTTCAGATGCAGATATTATTACATCATATATCTGAGGCCAGTTCTTTTGTGTTGATTAAACTCAATAAAGATAAAATCATATTGTAAGAAAGTGCGGAAATAAAATCATCAAAGACAAAACATTCGAGCTTTTGCCACGGGATACATCCTTTATGCACATCATCTGTATTTACAGATCACAGGAGAGCTGCACTTTAAATACTTTTAAACTATACATTTAGATGACTCTGTAAATATGTTTCTTAAATACAAAAAGGGATATCAACACGGACTTGTATTAATGTTCATGGTTTCTTACATTGTGTTATTATAATAACATCGTGCTTATCTATTGTGTGTCTAAGGAAGAATAAGAAGCTTTATTTGTAGAGCACCTTTCATACAGTATTTGCAGCTTCACAGCAAAAACAAAGATAATACAACATTACACAGATCATTAACAGCACAATAATCACAGTGTGGATGTGCACGAGTGTGAAATAGCATTAAAAATAGTATAAAGTAGTATTTGAAATAGCAACAATGAGTTATGTTCCGGATGAAACACGTGGCAACATTACACAATGAAAGCCTTTGAATGAGTTTAAAGTGTCAGAGTAGCAGCATTAAAGAGTGTATAAAATATCACCATTAGATATACCAGAGATAAGTTTTTAAGTTTACTTTTAGAATCATGATTTAAGGATGTAAAACAGTGTGAAACCTTTGTCACCCTCATTGTTTTAGAGGGGGGGGGGGCCTGGTCACAGACCTCTGACTCACTTGTATTATTCCTTTAATTGAAATGTAATTATGCACGAAAGTATGAATTAATTAAAGAAGAGGGGAGAAAATGGCAACACATCTTACAGAATACAGGATCACCGGTCAGCAGCCGCCTCGACGAAGGATCTGTGTATTTCAGTAGAAGTTCACCGACTACAGTACTTCACGGATTTTTATTTCATAAGGTCAAAAGGGCGGGGGTTTGGAAGAGGGGTCGATGGTTAAATGCTACGTCCAGATCGTGTTACGCTGACGCTAATTGATCGTCTCCATCGCAGTAAAGTGTGCGTTGTATACTTCGTGTTCTGTTGAGAAGTGTTGTACGTTCACGGGGGCGTGTGTGCAGCAGCCCGCCTGCTCCAGCAGATGTCCAGGAGGACTGTTGTCTGGAGTGTCACCCAGGGGGAAAGGAGCCTTTTTAAAGCCAGCCCTCCCCACCCACAGGTGACTTATTGGATCTGCTGCTCTCCTACACAGCAGGAGAAACAAGAATGAAAGCGAGCACTTAGCACAACTCCCTGGAAACACACGTCCGTAACTCCGCCGGGTTTAATCTGCATAGCCCCACATCAATGGGTAATTTGGGCCTTTTAATTGCTCTGATAATGGTCCCACAAAGAGCTCCACATCGACCTGCACTCAGATGCCTGTAACGGCCGCTGACGTGGTTAAGTGCAGGACATATGTCTTAAGTGTCCCCCGGGTGGTACTGCAGCTTTAGAATGAAAAGACGCATAAACGCAGCAGATTGTCGGACCTGGATGTCCAGTGCTGGTGTCAGCACATCCCACCAGACAACTTGGAGGGGGCTGGCACAACAGTGTGAAACAGAGAGGGGGTGGGGATGGGGGGGGGGGGGTAACAGATGTAGATGAAACAGCCTTGGAGAGGAAAGCAGCAGTCAGCCTTCATAAAGCTGATGGAGTGGAGGGCCAAATGGAGAGGAACTGGGAGAGACTGGGAGGAATAAAGGACACGAGGCAGCGACCAGCGCTGACAGGAAGACAGCCATCAGTGGAGACGCTCGGTTAAAACAACATGAACTTTCATGAAGAGTGAAGACGCAAGTTCTTCACACCAACGAAGCTTTTAGGAACACTGAGGTCCACGTCAGGAGAGGCTCCTTTCAAAGTAGAGAATATAGCAGGAGCCCCCCGCGCCTGTCGCTGGGAATCATTAAAGAAAAGCACAAGAGAAATGTCTTCCAACAATATTAATATATAAAACATAACTGCAGATTCTAAGAGTTATAGATTTCTTAGATTCGAACGTAATCTATGAAATTATATAAGGAATGAATATGTTTGCATTCATTGAACTATGAAACCTGTATTTTTTTAAATATCAGGACAATTTAAATGGATTTAACATTAACATAGCATTCGTTGACTATGATACAAAAATAATTATATATGCAAAATAAAAATATTTTAAATAATTATTTATTTGTTTAGTAATTTAATTTCCTGCAAGTTTTATTTAAATGTTTCAATTATTTCAAGTAAATTTCATCTGGAAATCAAAACTTTCTTATAAACTTATTTTCTAAATCCCTATAATTCGCACTAAATTCCAGGAAACTGCTTATGAAATAATAATTAGTGAATTATCGACCTTTGGACAGAAAGAAAGAATCATCGAAAGTATTAAAATAAATCTGAAAATATCCGTCAAATGAATAAACATCACGCTGTGGAGGTGATATATTACTATCTTTATTACATCTCAAAAGGTACGTCATGAATAGAATACTAACTTTGCATATGTTGTGTGACAGCGAGCTCCAATACATCGTTCTTCAACGACAGATGCATCGGAGCCGGAGTCGTTGAGCTTCTGAAATGCTCGTATTAAACAACGTAACAATGATGTGAGGCAACGAGCAGAAGCCCGGAGCAAAGCTCGGCTCAGCTCAGCGAATAATAATAATAATAATAATAATAATCTCAAACTGCTCCTCATTGTGCTCTTTGGATTCAGTAACGAAGTAACGTATGCCGTATGAAAGATCCATGAAAGTACCAGTAACAAATGAAACCAGTTGTTTGGTTTCACACAAAAATCAAGACTTCATAAATCCTTTCCAGACATGGCAGCATGTGGGGGGGGTCTACAACCTGTAGCTCCAGCGCCTCATCATTCAGGTACAAACACAAATCATTCAAAACAAATTGTGACGTCAGAGGCACATGGCTCATGTCCATCCACTGAATGATCTGCAAGATACAAACTTCACGCAGGATGTCACCACAAACACAAGGCACACAGTTCAACGTGTCACGACTTAATGACGACTCAGTACTTTGGATGAGAAGCTAACTCCAAGGTAAAGCCCAGTGCTAGGCTGACGATAAGAATCAAATTAGAAATCTTCTTTAATTCTCAGAAATTAAAGATTTCGCTTAAAAAGGTAACCACCGCCCGTAAGTCTCAGAAGTATTAACCTCCTTTCATCCTGTGTCGGAAATTCAGACAGACACGAGGGGTGCTGCTGCGAGTGCTGCGCACCACCATGGTGCTGCACACACAGTCGTCTCCACTGCTTTCTGTCACGTGAAGACAGAGGTTCTGTCTACAATGCACAGGCAGCTAATGTTCAGTAGCAGGTTAGCAGGTGGACAATGATTATCTAAGAACAGCTAAGAAAAGTGTGCAAAGGCTCCGAATGACACTTTGGTTCAGAGGCACTCAAAGTGGTCGACGTGCAAGAAGGACACACGTCAGAAGACCCCACGGGTACTTCAACATGCTGTGTAAGAAAAAGTGCATAAGAGTCTCCAGTGCTCAGACATTCAGTGCAACACAGCGGCTTTAATCCTCACTAGAGTCCTCCGAGTTGTCGATGTCCACGTCTTCCCACGAAGCCTTGGTGCGCTGCTCCCAGCTCCTGGCCTGGGCGATGACAGCGGGGGGCACGAGCACCACGCAGGCCGCCAGGCCGGACACACGCTCCTTGAACTCCGTCTCGTTCTCCCACTCGTCCACGTCCGCGTTGTACACGTGATTGTATTTCATCCTGTTGCCTTTGTCGTGGGAACGTCCACCCAGGACGTAGATGCGACTGTCCAGCACAGCTATGCCGGGTTCTCCGTGTCCCGCGGGGAGGGGGGCCAGCGAACACCAAGTGTTGGCCTCAGGGTCAAAGCATGCCACCTGAAAAACAAATTAAAAACAGGAAACAGTCCGACCTCAGCTCGCCTTCATCATGCAACACTAATCACCACTTGTGACATTGTACCTTCAGGACATCGCGCCGATATCCACGCTCATCATTGCTTCCACCAATGACATAAACGCGTCCTTTAACGGCAGTCATGCCGTGCCAGGCGCGCTCCACCGGCCCCTCGGCACACGCTGACCAGTGATTGGCCACAGGGTCATAACAGTAGGTCTCTTTGAGGTACGCCAATCCTCTGCGCCCGCACGTTGTATACATTTTCCCATCCAACACTGCTCCGGCGTGGGCGAAAACCTAGAAGGAAGGTCAGACTAGGATTAACAGAAGTTAAAGCAGAGGGATCACCTGGTATTTACACAGGTGGGTATGTAGCACCATCATGTGGATGGTAGAAGTACTACATGCATGTGTCTCTATTGTTTTACCTCTCTCTTTAGGGGGGATACAAATTCCCACAGGTTGGTGTGCGGGTCATAGCGCTCCACTGAGTCCAGTTCATGGCTGTAGTCTCGTCCTCCAATGGCATAAATATGGCCGCCCATGACACACACACAGTGGTCAGCGTGCTGCTGCTGCAGAGGCTGGATGGCGCACCAGCTGTTGTGACGCGGGTCGTACCTGGAAACAAAACAGTGAAGGATAACTAGACTTTGAAAATGCAATGAGCAAGAAGAAAGTGGCCAAAGCACAGATCAAATGTAACCAATGTATGAGCAGGTCAGGTTTTACACTTCTGCATTTACCAAATCTGAGAAACGCTCAAAGTCCAGTTGTTTATCAATTAAATCATTTATTCACCGTCGCTGGTTCCAGCTTCTCAAATAAGAGGAGTTTCTGCTTTTCTCTGTTTAATATCACTGTAAACTGAAACAGCTGCTCAGACAAAGCAAGCAATCTGAGAACATGTCGACATTTGGAACTATTGTCCGACGTTCTGTAGACTAGAGCCCAATCAACAAATCAGGTGGGCTTACATAACAGCCAATATTAGCTTATTGCAAATACAACGCTATCTGCAAATATGTCAGCCGATATGCAACAAGTGACGGCAGCTTCAAAATGCCAAAGGTGTGTTTGCCGTAGTTAAGGAACAGACAGTGAAGCCATTACGTAGTTTGTCCACCAGAAACCCCTGGCTCGTGTGTTTAACTGTTAAACGTTCGGCTCACAGAACTTAAAATGTTTATGTTGTGAGATCCCAAAAGATTCACACAGTGCACTCTTTGAAACTCGACCAATGGGATGGGCTCTCACCTCCAGCAGCGGGTCTCTGCACGAAATCCACTGGAGTTCTTGTCTCCTCCAATCAGATAAACAAAGTTGTTGAGCACAGCGATGCCCTGGTTGGACATTCGGGGGGTGTGTGCAGAAGCGAGAGTCCTCCACTCCCCCCAGCTCGGGTGGAACACCTGAAACAAATGCTCGGCGTCGGTGAGGGAGGTGGAGGGGAACATCCCCCCAAAGCCCAATATGCAGTGGAAGGTGGAGCGTGGCTGGGTGAGAGGACTCTGCAGCACGGGCTGCCAGATCTCCTGCTCATGGTACCGCAGGGCGGCCGACACAGAGTCCTTGAGGGGACACTGGTTCAGTCTGCCGTACAGCCTCTGCAGCACTTGTTTCTCAATCAGGCAGAAACGCACAGCGTCCAGCATCTTCAGATTGTCCTTTGGGTCAAAAAGATTCAAAAATGGTTGATTGCAATTCAGGCAGATGAAGCTTTGTGAGTGAAGCGAAGCAAAGAGTGTGTATCTGATGTAGATGAGTACAAAATGCAGACACACCTTAGGACTGACCTGCAAGTACACCTGGTCAGTTTCCACCTGCAGAGGACTGTAGTGGAAGTGAAGAGCCGCCTCGTACGCCTCGTTCTCGCTGTTCACCTGAAGCTTGTCGCTGCTCAGCGCGCTGAACACTTCGTCTTGGGGGAGTTGTCGGTACACGTCGGTGCGAGACAAAGCCTGGATGTTCCTGAGCATGTAGGAGTGGATCCTGGCATTAAGTTGCTGCAGTCCGTAGAGATCAGCGAGATTGCGGACATCTAAAATGTTGCTCTCGTCCAGCCAGGAGAAAAGGAAATCGCAGCAGAAACCGGTGACAACCTCAAGCTTTGAGACACAAAAGGACACAAATTAGCTGAAGAAAAGACAACAAGGCACAATGTGATCAACAAAGAGCTCACCTGCACTAGTGTGGCAGCGATCAGGACTTCCTGCACACACTCCAGGTCTAACTCAATCTCAGAAGTGTAGATGTAGTCAAGTATTTTTGTCATGGCCATGAAAGACACTCCGTGAATTGGGATCTCCTTTTGCTGCGTCTCCCGAAGGCCTCCAGCAAACATCCCCCTAACGGAGAGCAGGGACACATTGTTAAATGTCTTATGTTGAGATAAGACGACCACAATGACCCTAGTGTCTGCCACGTACTTTTGCTGCATAACATCCACCTCTCGTTCTCGTACAGGTTTCCAAGAAAACAGAGAAATCACCTGAAAAGTAATTTCTGTATCACAAAACCTTCATAATGCTTTCAACCAAATCTTTGTTGAGTACACTGAGCGTCAGCTGTTATCCCCTTCAACTGTGCGTACAAAGCACAGCCAATGCAGTAAAAGCATCTCTATAAAAAGGGATGCTAGTGCCTTATCTTTACCTCCTTTTAGCATTATAATAGGATTACAGGGCTACCTACCAACTGTAGGCTCTGGTGAAATGTCACAATGCAAACCCCAGAGAAGCATCGTCCTCCACCCCGTCCTGCACAGCAAGCTACAAACAGTACAATGCTTAACGTCACCATCAATACACTTATTGGTATCACTCCATATGCTGTATACAGTATGCTGCTGGCTGACTGTGGAGCTCAGTGATGATCTGTGCGACCTGCCGACATGTTTTCCACAAAGTGACAAACAAAGCAAAGTTATTGCAGCCGACACTCCGAGAGCAAAACCTCAAGTCTCCAAAACTCTAAACACATTTTCTGCTTTGCACCTAATTTACAATTTGCAACACACTGCATAAAGGTTCTCTATACAAGACACAGGAATCTGACGTCAAGTCACACCTGGGACCACCTGGCCAGACACATAATTGCTTGATTGTGGACTCATCAATCAGGATGTAAGCGCTATAAAAAGAGCACCACAGGTGAGTACCTGTTTACAACTACAATGGAAGCCAACACATCAGTAACAGGACTGTGCATTAGCATTGAGCACTTTTTATTACATGCTTTTTTTTGTCACCACAAATGTTTTGCAAAATGCAACCTTTGAAAATACATGGATGTGATTTCAAGATGTGGAGACACACACATTTTCATCAGTGTGTAGTACTTGTGTGTTTTGTTTGTGTGCTTTCCTCTAAAAATATCTCTGAAATAAAATGTATTGTATAGTTTTGAATAAAGGTATTCTGCTACTTGTTTGTGTAGTGAAGTGGTGTGTGTGTGTGTGTGTGTGTGTGTGTGTGTGTGTGTGTGTGTGTGTGTGTGTGTGTGTGTGTGTGTGTGTGCATATAAACACTGCCTGGGTCTTTAAGTTATTCTTGAATGGTATCTGCATAAATAAAGGAACTGAAAGAAGGAAACCTGCAGTGAGTTTTACCTAAAGTAATCGCAAGAGGCTGCCAGAAGTATCCGATGGGCTTGGATGGGCCGACCCTCCACCAGCAGCACCACATCGAACAGGATGCCCCCCTGCCTGAGAGCCAGCAGGCCGTCCTGCAGGCTGCGGAAGTGGGCTGAACTCTTGTAGGTCTGTCGGCCCAGGCGGCCTGACGAGTCAGCGCGTCCTCCCATCGGGCTCAGCTGTCCGTGCTCAGCCATGACAGGGTGCTGATGTTCAGGCTTCATCGCTTTTATCTGTCTAGTGTTAAAGCCATTTGAAGTATTTCTTCACATAGTCGACTGGGCAGCTAGCGGATAAAGAAGGGTGTTTACGGCTAGCTTGAAATCTAATTAGGGAGTGTAACGTCACAGATATACACGCAATTTATAGCATAACTTAATCTACAGAGCTATTTGAAACACTTGAAAGTATATAGTTACATACATCCGCCCTTCCTTCAACCTACTAGCTAGCTGCCACTACACTGTCAGCTATTGTTAAGTTAGTTTAAATGTTAAACAACATTAGCTTGTAAGCTAACAGCTAGCTGAATAACGCACTATAAAAACAACACTTTAAAACGGAATCAAAACCACTCCACGAAAATACCTTCGTGTTTGTCAAAAATCAAACGTTTTACATGAATAGTTTGATGTGACACCATCTCTTGTGTGGAATAACTAGCTTAGCACAGTCACCTGATTTTTGACAGATCAAAACAAGTCTGTTTACTTTTTTGGTGTCAGGCAGTGAGCTCACACACTATTGGTCGTTGCCGTGGTATTGTCCCGCCCAGTTTCCTAGAAAGAGCCAATCAGAGACGTCTGTCTGCAGGAAAATAACATGTTAATTTACAAACATACATGTTTTGATTTGATTTTATGTTTATCGCGTGTAGAGTTAGAGCCATTATATTCTTTTTTTTTTTTAAATCCTGTTTAGTTTCTGATTATTTTTATTGATAAAATAAATATTTAGTTGAACACATGTTTAGATACTGTGACTCATTGTGTGAACACAAGAGGGTGCTGTTTCTTATTGCTGTCACACTGCATGTCTTACAAAAACACCAGCACCAAAGGTTGAAAGTAATCCCAAGTACATTTGCTCTGTATGTTTGTACAGCTTTGAGGCAGTGGATCTTTACTTCAGTAGGAAATTTTCATTTTTCTAAAATTCTATTACATTTCAGAGCTAAACAATGGACTTTATTTGCTTTATTGCATTTTTCAATGGCTGCAGTTACTAGTTATTACACAGACCAATTAACTAATAACAGTAGTGAGGCTAACGACCACCTGAATCAGCTACATTACAATCATTAATTAAACATTTTAAAAGCGGCCTTTCTCTGTCATTACTTCAGATACTTAAATACATTTTATATATAATACTTCTGTACTTTCCTTAAATAGAGGGCATTATAATGGAGTACAATATGGTATTGCTACTTTCTTTCTCTCTTACTGGCACAGTTCACCTATTTCCAAACACTTCTATCAAAATTTTATATGCAAAGTATGCAATATATCTTTATCTTTAAATAATAATATTTGCGTGACACAAACACAAAGAACTTGTGATGTGCCAAGTCTAAAAGAATAATTTTTCATTCGTGCCAACTATTTGTTGAATTTATCATTTCTGCCCCTCCAATATTTGGTCTTCTTCCGAACAAACGCTTTCCGGATTGATTTTCCCCAGTTTGATAACTGCATGAGCTGCCAGATAGATTTTATAATGCAGCCAGTCATGAGGCTTCATATTGCTCAGGTTTTACAATCTCATTCATCTTCTGCCGAGGTTTCAATTTACATATATCATTTTCTTGACACGAAGAGTAGAGATTTTTCCACTCGCAAAAACACTGTTGGAATAATCCATCACTTGATTTATTTTCCAGTCTAATATACAGTGGAGCACAGTGGGAAATAAAGGGGGGGGGGGGGGGGGGGGGGGGGAGGCTCCCCTGGTTTTTTTTGTCTTGGGTGCAGAAATGTCCTTTTCAAATAGAGAATCATTACTTTCTTCCCCTGACACACATGTCATGTGGCAGAAGAGATGCCCTGCCAGTGATGGAATCATGCACCACCAAAGATAGTTTCTTCATCAGGCAGGAGAACGGAGAGTGATTTCATGACATCACTTAAAGCTTTAGGAGATTCTGACGCACAATTCTCTGACATTTTATAGACCAAACTAATAATTAGTTAACGGAGAATCAGTCACAGACAATGAAGGTGACGCTGAAAGTGTTACTCCCCTTTAATTTGTCCTTTATGTGATGAGCTGATGTTGTCTTTGTGGATTACTTTACTGAAAACCCTCAGAGGCAAAGTAACTTTTCTCTCCTGTTTATGAGAACGGTGGGAAAAAGATAATATTTAGCAAGTATAATATAATATAAAGCAAGGATCATTGATATAAACATTTGAAAAAGGTTGTTGTAATACTCATTGTGCTATGACAGATACATCTTTATGACTTTAGACTTTAGTTGTGAGGTGTTCTAACTACTCTACTAATGTGCTTTCACTTTCTAACATAAGGTGTCAAAGATATATCGCACACTTCACTTTTTAATTGCTCAGCATGAATTTAGAATAATCTTCACACATGACTTGCTGATAAGAGCGACATAATCACAGGTACACAAGAAGTGATACACTTCAGTGACATCAGTCATCGTAAAAGACTGAAAGCATGCTTTTTGTTTTGGTTGGATCTTCTTGGAGGTCGGGGGGGAGCCTGTTTTTGTTATTATTGAGAGTAGAGCATTCCAGTACATTAACAGCGGGCTGTCTCCTCTCATCAGGGAAAGGCTGCGCAGCTGCTGCGCCACAGACTGGAGGAAGAAATGACAAAGAAATGAAAACAAAGTGGGCTGCTCTTACAGAATGAACTGTCAATCTGTACTACAAACAGACTTTAAAAAGGGACGTTGGCTTACGGCAGTTACCAAGACATGACATTAAGCTTTTATCCTGTTACACAAATCCTGCAACTGTTAAGATGTTTTACCTCCATTCAAATACTTACTGAAGGAGACCATGTCGCGGTGCCATTAGTGGCCATCCCATGATTAGAAGAGTCAGTGAGTTACGGCACAATAGGCTTTACCAAGGAGTACAGCAGGTTAGTGGAGCTGCCATGCTCCACAGCATGCTTTCCGACTGCTACATGATATGAGAAGAAACTGGCAGACGGGAGGACAATACAACTGATTAGTGTGGGACAGCACAGCTCCAGCGGTGCCATTCATTCTGCCTTCACCCCATCTAAGATGGTTACCATGCCAACTACCAGCTGCCTTTTAATTGTTGCTGTTTTGGTGTTTTATACAAACAAAAGGTATTATTATTATTATTATTATTATTATTATTATTATTGTTGTTATTAGTTAGTGTGGTAGTTTCAGAGGCAAATGTTTTTTTAAATTTTAGTTTATTATATTTTGCGAGCATAGCTGGAATACCAACGAACAAGAAAGAAAATGAAAACACAAACGGACACAACACATCCCGGGTAATAACAATAACCACAGCCATAATTAAATGAAATACAAAGTAGATTTTGTAAAGTACAAAGGTCTATATAGATAAACAAATACATATACAGAAAGAGGCTTTACACATGATATATATATTATATTATATAAATATATATATATATATATATATATATTGGTCCTTACCCAGAACAGGGTCCCAGATCTTATTCCACACACCTCCTTTATCTTCATTATAAACTCTCAGTCTCTCCATATGTTCTGTGTTTGCCATTTCTCAGCCACAGTTACTCGCACACTTGACATATATAAGAGCTGGAGTCTTAATGAGCAGCTTTCTGCACAACACTTCATTTGTAAGTTGAACTGTGAAGTCAGTAGTAAAGCAGAAAAACTGTGGCGAGTTCATGTCAACGTTTAAAAAAACAACCCCAGAGACTGTTCATAAAGGAATGGCAGCAGTGTGAAATGAACTGTGTGTACTGTATTATACACACTCCCCGCTCTGTGATTCATGTGTTGAGTGGAGGGTTGTAAAGTGACTGAGGTGCAGCCCTGGCAGGTGCAATTTTGCTGGGGCTGCTGGTGATTGTGAGGCGAGCAATCAATTTCCCCCTGCACCAAAAACCCTGTAACACAACAACTTCCAGCATTGCTGTTTGATGAAGCCTGCCAACTGCCCCAGTACAGCAGCCACTGATACATAATTCTCCTGAGATGATAAGCAGTGGGGGGTCAATTACACTGCCGCGGGACTTGGACAGATCTGCCTCAGTATGTCTTGTTGTGATTATGAATCATTTTGTGGCATGCCACAGAGGGATTGTGGAAAATGCAATTTTTAGTCTGTATTCAGTAAGTACTCCACATAATTGAAATTACATGGGAAAATATTGAGAATTATTATTTGACCATAATGGCAACTCTCGAGTCGGCTTAAGTGGTGTTTTTTCTTCCTTTGGGTCATTGGTCTTGGAAGAAGCTGGGAGAGTTCCCCGCCTCACTGGGGACTTAGAGAAAACAAACCAATGTTCCTGAAATATTTAGGCGTCCCAGCAGTGTGTGCCGCTCTACAGGATGCTGGGATTGTCAGTTGGTATTAATACAAAGAAGAAAACAAGTCTTGTCCAGTCGTTCCACATGCTTGTCCGTCACTTCTCATTTGAAGATTGTGAAAGGATGGAAACAACTTTACGGCTTCTTGTAGAGAAAGACAGAAGATCATCACTTTTTTTTTTCGTCACATGGCGCACACGTGACAGAAAACTTGCCATTTCCCAGTGGGAAGTGTTATACAAGACAGCAAGCAGAGACTTGATAGCACCAGATAGCACGACTGCACTGCTCCGCTCTCAAAGGAGAAGGTCTGCGTCAGATCGCCTCGCCATAGAACATTTATTTTTACACTGACATGAAATGATTCATTTACATTGTGCTCATCAAAGACTGATCAGTATGCATGTTCTGCAGGTTTCATGAGCATTAAATAAACATTGCGATGATCAGTCACCCCAGAAACTGCCTCCACTTACGGTGGACCAAACGTAAACTTGTTAGTCGTATCTGCCATGTGTCAGAGGATCTGAACTACTATTGAACAAGACATCTGTGGATCAGTGGTAACTTGCTGTCCCCCCACTATCCTGCTAATTGCTGCCTCTGAATTCAGTTTTCACCTCTTGCTATAGGGACGAGGGCTATTTTGGGGTGTGATATCCACCGTCTCATTCGCTTTGACAACGTTAGCGTAGAGTCTGAATCATATGCCGACACAGAGGAACAGGAAAGCAAAGAGCAAAGAAGCATTTGTCTTTGCTGCACACAGATGTGACTGGAGCTGAGTAGAATACGTATGTGGCTTTGGAAAGCAGGAAGGACATGCAGAACATTTATATGAATTAAAGGCGGAGGGTCAGCAGATCTAATGCACACTGGATTGATTCTCATTTCTGTCTCTGCTAATGCAATTGTGTTTTAATAAACCCCAACATCAGGCTCCTCTCCGCCTCCTTCTTTGTCTTCTCTCTCTTTGCTCTTTTCCCTGCTTAAATCAGTTTGTACGAAATGTAATGTCATTTGAAGTAGCACATATCAAAATTGGTATCGGTTTATTGTTAGCTTTGTTTCATTTCACACCTGGCAGACTTTGTTGGTCCAGAAAGAGAAAACTGAGAGCGTTTGGAAAGCCAACATTCAGTCAGATTTAATCGTACTCTGAGGTGGACTCGGACCTTTCCCGAGCGAACCCTCGTACTGCAGACACATGAGAGCCGTGGGACTCAACCAAAACGGTGAAGCTGTGCAATGGAAATACATGAGCAGAGAAATAAGATGCTAAAGCTCTGCAGAGTTCTCTCAGGGGTTCGTCACTGTGAGAAACCGCTTAATATTATTGTACAGCATATGAAGCATGAATTGTTTTTTCTTTACTACTCATCATTATTACCAGCTGTTCCCGAAAGTCACATTAAAACAGAGGAGCATCAAGGTGAGCTTCTGTGTCGGATGTGATCTGTTCAACTGATGGAGGTTGTTTCATCCAGGAGTACCTGAGGTATTGTGGCATTTGTTCTTGTCCGGGTTATTTAAAGCCTCGGGGGATATATAGAACGGTGTTGCAGTGATGGAGTCAAGGATCACTTCAGCGCGGTTCATGGAAGTTGCCGTAATACCGAAGGGGAGACCGTCCTTCGCTCAATGAAGAGCTCCCTGTATACAATGCGTGTGGATTTAATGAGAGAGGGGTTGGAGGGAGAATCAAGCGACATGATCAATAGAGTTTCTGTGTTTCACTGTTTGATTTTGGATGATGAATTAGTCATGTTCACCTTTTGTATTGTCACATTTTCACACCCATGAAAACCCGGGAATAATTGTGTTGCTCTTGAGAGGGGTGTGAAGAGCGTACGGATCAAACGCTCGATTAAACAAAGAGTCGTAACTCAATTTGACATGTATTTTGATTTGTTTTTCTTTCCTATTTTGGATTATTTTGGATTATTTTGGATTTTTTCTTTCTTTCTTCCTCATGCACTATCATTGATGTCAAACAGAAAACATATTGCATGCAACACAAGTCATAAATTATTCATACATGACAATAAAATATTGCAATTAAAACAAACGGGTCTCTCAAAAGGTACAAACAGACTCCTACACTACACACACTAGCAAATCTGTAGCTGTTGATTAATTGTTCTCTGCACACACAGATCCTCATCACTGCATGATATATGGGTATATTACAAACTAATATATGACTAGCACTATAATGTGTTGGCCCACAATAACATTCCCATGGCATGAATGTGTTAGTGGTTGTAAATCTTTTCATTCTCATCTCTTTATATTTACACTGTAGGTGCGCTATAAACAGGAGCATAAAGTAATCCCTGACAGACCTTGACCTAGTTTTACAACAACAAGATGTGAAATATACAAACAAGTGCAGCTCGCTGTGTTGTAGCTATACCCTGTATATCACAAGTATCCACATACACTGCATTTCTATTTTCATTCAGTGTTTGATGTTGTTGTTCACTGTAAGTTTTCTGTTCTATTCACATGAATTATTGTTGCATTGTTACAACTCACATGTCAACATTGATCAACACTACAGTAAGACATCTTTTATATTTCAGCAACTATCTGCACTGAGCTCATATAAGTACAATATTATACCAACTACAACAAGTGGCAAGAGGAGCATCACATTAAAATATATATATATATGTATTTCATTGTGATCCAGCTTTCTTATATGTTTAGACACTTCACAATATGATTCCATTAATAAAGTAGATGGGCACTCAGAGAGAGCAGACCTCAGACAAGGCCGTTTCCCCGTGGTTCGGATCCCCTTCAAAATTAAATGGCTTTTTCCTCGGCCCGTGCTGCACCCTCCCACCAAGTTTTATGAAAATCTGGGAAGTAGTTTTTCCGTAATCCTGCTGACAAACAGACACATAAACCAACAAACTGACCCGAAGATATAACCTCCTCAGCAGAGGTAACGATAAACTCTTTGCACAGAATTATGCAAAATGTTGCTAATGCTTCTGCCATAACTGTACGCACAATACATGTTAGACTTATATATATGTTTTGTTTTTTATGTTTTATTTACACCTGTCACATAGGCGTCAAAGGCCAAACATACTGCGGTTTCCTTCTTTGTTATATTGTTTTATTACAGGTTCTTTCTGTCTTTCTTTCTTTCTTTCTGCACCTCCTTTAAAACACGACTGGATGAAGTGTGAAGTTACAGAGGAGCGCCATTTATGCATTTGTTTCGGCTGGCTGCTGTTGAAATCTATTTTGAAGCCTCACTGCACAGCAGAGGATATTAAAGGTCTGTTAAAGTGAGAGTTTTTTGTCAACACAAATAAATCACCCAGAAAAGCGAGTATGGCCTTAAAAATACAGAGGAACAACTACTCCCCAAACACTATTAAACATGGATATGTGGATCTACAGCAGGGGAACAATTCCATCTTAATAGCGCATGGTACTATATTGATTTACACTGGCAATGACGCATAAAACTATTAAGAATTGTCCCACAAGAGCTACAAACCTTATGCAATACGAGTCTCCTTCTGAATCCAAATATGGACATAAATTTGACTGGAGTGGCATTATGTGTTGTGTAAATGGACGCAGGGCGGGAGTCTAAACAGTTGATAGAGTGTACCGAATAACAGAAGTAATCACATATTTCATGCGATGTTTAAAACAATGTTTGGATCTGTTCCTGTTCGACCTTATCACGAAAGATAGAACAAAACTCATCTGCTTTCTGTTTGTTTATGCTCATGTGCTCTGTGACAGGAATAAAATAAAAAAAACCATGTTCTCGTTCTTTCCATGAAAGGTATTCTTCCTTTCCAGATTGCATAACCTTCTCAGGCCACACTTGAGCGAAGCCCTTCAACGTGTCACTTATCAATCACAAATACATTGAAGGACAAACCAATTTCATATCACCATAGTGCTCGGATGTCTAGACATTTAAGACTTACTCTAAAAAATGTTTTCCTCTCTCCTTCTGTCAAAACAACGGCTGAAAGAAAAATCCAAATGTGAGTGACAGCAGTGGAGATTGCACAAGGGGTGAGGTTCAACAGCCATGTCTCAATATATTCAATAGTAAAAACATGCATTTCTTTCTCAGCATTCCTGCTCTTCTCCGATGGATATATGCACAGATTAATTGTCTTGAGTGACTTGACACCCGTGTCTCGGTGTCAAGTGAACACCCACAGAGCCATTGTTGTTGGCGGCGAGGCAATTCATCGTTCTGCCTCTCAGACAAACAGCTATTACTGTTTTCTCATTTACAGCCTCCATTTGGAGCAGGACTGTGTGGGGACAGTGTGAATAAGCAGTTAACAATCTGTTGCACAAGCAAGAGAGGTGCAAAGAACAGGTTTAAAATAGTTGGAGGTGTTATCTGAGAGGGTATCTAATCGTGATGATGCTTTAGTTTGTATGGGCGTCAAAATATCTTTGCAAAGGTGCTTACTGCAGAGAACCTGCGTGGTCAGTTTGAACTGCAGAATACCCATTGACATGGTTAACGATCATTATATGAGATATGAAGTCACTTCTCTGCACATATCCATCAATATCCATCAATATCTGTCTTTAAATTCTGGCAGCAGAAAATAGTTTTGGGTGACAAACTTCAATGTTATAGGAACACACGATGATGCAATTGAAACTCTGTGTGTCTTTGTCTTCACCAAACACACTAATCATAAGAGCTCTGCACCCACAGACCTTCGCTAAATAAACTAAATCTTTCTGTTTCTGTGAACAGCATTGTGTCTGTTCATCCACAGCTAACTACATCCACAGTATATGACAGTATAAGGCTATACAGTCTTTATTTAAACATGTGGAAAAGTATCATATATGTCACATACATGAAACTGTAAATAGACATGTTAAACATTATATTACAGCAATTTGTAATTGGGGATATATGACTCTCGCCTCAGTATGAGAAGGCTTAGCATGCCTTTTAACAACAAACTAAATAAAACAGATTATGATTACACATTTCCAATAACTCAATTTCCCCATTGGCCCCTGTAAGGACGCGTGCCTGAGCACGCGTGTACAGTACATGCGTGCGCACGTGCGTGCGAGCCACCGAGAATTTATTATGTAACATGTTCCCAATCACATCTCTTGCCTGAGTCTGAGGCATAAGGTCGCTTTAAGAGATATCTCAGTTCCTATCAGAGATCCTGGCAGGACGCCTCCTACCTTCTGCTCGACCGAACAGCTGAGCTGGTGTCTCACCTGACGCAAAGCAGCGCTGCGAGTCCGGCACGAGAACATCTCGGTAAGAACATTTTGACGGCTAATTAAAACACGTAATTTCGTGCTGTAGCTTGCAACTCTTTTGTGGTGGGGGTGACCTGAAAGTAAGAAATTACGCTTTCCTATAGGGTCGTTTTTCTTTCATAACATTCTACCACGGAGCTCTAATGACTAATATGCCATTAATATTTCTTTATGGGTTCTTTACGTTGAGTATAGCGAGTTTACGCGCTGGTGTTTCATTTCCTGTGCCTTCTATAGCTTCTTGATGGGATTTAGAGTTTTTATTCTCACTTACTGGTAACATGCTCTTCTTACGAGATGTTAAAAAGTGTAAGTTTAGTGGACGTTCAGGAGGAAATGAGTGACGGGTCTCTCCCCCGGACAGGAGCGCGGTGAGAACACACGGTGGTCCATCGGAGTCCTCCACCTGTCCGGAGCCTGCCGTCTCCATGCGAGCAGATACACAGCTGCAGACAGACAGACAGTGGATCCAGGACATCTGCAGACAGACAGGCAGACAGACAGTGGATCCAGGACAGCTGCAGACACAGAGGGTAGGGTGCACATACAGTAACCAATCTCACACTTGTCATCCCTTCATGCGTTTTTCATCCGCCGGTACATGATGCTTATAATCATTTATGCATGAGAAAATCTGGACATATCAAAGTGGTTTAGTGAGGTGACTGAGATGTGAAGGACGGATTAAAAATCTCTTTGCAAACCTCTCCATTGAGGCTGAGCGATATGGTAACAACCTTCTATTTCATATCATGTTTGCTGGTAATTCAGTAAATACATAATCTATATAATATAGACACATCATAAAGTCTATCTTGTATACTCCTGTGTGAATTAAATACATGACAAATGAGTGTTTTGTAATTGTATTTAGAATGTTACTGCAAAATGATCATAAGTTTCAAGTAAAATTGTGGAGAAACAATACATATTTCCAGATGCCTGTTTAAAGCATGCACACAAATAGTAATCAGATTAAGACAATAGTTTGATTTAATTGAGTTTGATGCGAGAAATTTGATTTAGTATGTGCATAATTGTTTATCACAATATCTGGATATATGATGTCATTGCAATACGATATTCCTATACTATATTTTCTTTTCTGCAGGATATTTCTTTTGTGCAGAGCCTGCAGATAATCTGTGTAATTTATAGTAAATCCCATGTCACATATTAAAAATGCCCTTGGTATATATCCTTGCTACATTCCCTGGGAGTTTCCTTTGCCAGCAGACACAACACAAAGCAGTGCATCACTTTAAGTCTCCAAGTTCTGCCATAAATAATCAGCATCAAGGCTGCAGCATGATATGCTCGCCACATATCCAGAAATTCAGCCAGGTTTAATCAGGTTGACATCGAGAAGGGGATTAATTATCCTGACGCCTGAACAGAGAAGACTGTGTGCCAATGAAGGAATTCAAGTGCTTTTCCCGTACTTAGCTCCGGGTACCAGTGATTACTTTTAGTTATGAATACTCTGGCTTTGTTTGTAATCACCGCAGATGAAACAGCACATTATAATAGAACATTTCTGCTCATCACAGAGACCGCCGCAAGCAAACAACACCCTACCTGTCCGCTTTGTCTCCTTTAAGGAATCCTCAATTAAAAATGATCAATCCTGTAGATTTCATTCTGTTTGCAAAGCGGTGATGCAAAAGTATTGTGTGAGGAATTGAGCCTTGAGCCAAAAGTGTTGGTTAATCAGAACTGCTGGATGCACACACACACACACACACACACACACACACACACACACACACACACATAAATATCTGTACGTCCACGTCCACACACACTAGTCAGATGTAGAAGATCTTGGCGAAATTGTATTTCTGTTCCGTTTTCCTTCCAGTACATTCATTCGTCAAAATTGTAAGAACCACATGTGCGTCAGGATCAGGGAAGCTATCGTGAATGCTCAGCGACAATGAGATGTGTATGTTCCTTTATGGAAAGAAACAGAATACATTCCCGCCGTCAAAAAGGGGAGAAAACAGCGAGACGGGATGATTGTCTCTGAAGGAGCAGTCATTATTATCTTATTGTGATGGAAATTCAAATTAGCATGCCATTATAGAGCATCATTTCTCCTTATAGCCAGTCCTCCAGAAGATAGAAGAGCTGCCTTGATGATATCTGTATACCAACATTAGTTATTCCTCTCATAAGTTTTTGTTAGGTTGTACTGAATCCACTGCCAGTGTGTGTGAAGGTGACACAGAATCACTAAACACACCAACAAAGACACTTGTTGAATTACGTCCAGGAGCTGTGTGATTTAAAAACCTGTCGTGTAGCAACAGAATCAGTTTCTGCAACATATTGTTATTAATAAGAAGGAACTGAGGGTCAATTTCTTCTCACGCTGCAGCTCTTACAGGAGCTACATTTCAATTTGAGTGATAAACCTTCCTCTTAATATCTCAAGAGGTCATAACTTAAGAATTAAACTGGACATTCGTTTAATTTTCTTTCTTTTTTTTTCTCAGGCAGCGAATGAAGACTGAAATTAAGGATGAAGGGAAAGCTGTAAGAAAATGCAGATGATACTCATGAAGTAATTATAGCAGGTGTGACATAATAAATTAGTTCCATTTGTCCCGCGGCCTTTGAAGGGAGCCCAGGAACACCACCATGGAGCTGCAGCACAACACCAATCACAACCACGCCTTGTGGAAAGAGATACCGTGGGACTCCAGCGAGGACTGCTCCCTCTCAGTGAGTGGCACCACTTTTCTCATCGTTGCTTACAGTACAGTTATGGCGGTGGGTCTCATTGGGAACTCTTGCCTGGTGTTTGTCATCACGCGGCACAAGGAGATGCGCAACGTCACCAACGTCTTCATCGCCAACCTGTCCTGTTCTGACATCCTCATGTGCATTGTATGCCTGCCAGTGACTATTATCTACACACTGATGGACCGCTGGATCCTAGGAGACATCCTCTGTAAGCTCACGCCCTTCATCCAGTGTATATCAGTCACTGTTTCCATCTTTTCCCTCGTCCTCATCGCCATGGAGCGCTACCAGCTCATTGTGCACCCGACTGGATGGAAGCCCATGGTGGGCCAGTCCTACTTGGCCGTGGCTGTCACCTGGATTGTGGCGTGCCTAATCTCGGTGCCTTTCCTCTCGTACAGCGTACTCACCTCGCCTTTCCAGAATCTGAGCCTCCCCTTCCCAGACAGCAACCACCTTGTTTGCATGGAGCAGTGGCCATCGGTTCAAGAACGGCGAGCTTACACCACCTCCCTGCTCGTCTTCCAGTACATCCTTCCTCTCGCCCTCGTCATGCTCTGCTACCTGCACGTCTACCTGCGCCTCAGGAGGAGGAAGGACTTGGTGGAGCGTGGCAGGAACACCACTCGAAAGAAAAACAAAGGCGCTACGAGGATCAACGCCATGCTAATCACCATAGTGGTGGCGTTCGCACTCTCCTGGCTCCCTCTCAATGTCTTCAACACGGTGTTTGACTGGAACCACGAGGCCATCCCGTCCTGTGGACATGACATCATTTTCTCATTCTGCCACCTCACGGCCATGGCCTCCACCTGCATCAACCCCATCATCTACGGTTTCCTCAACAGCAATTTCCAGAAACAGCTCAAGTCCACCTTGTTGCGCTGTCGCTGCTGGGGCGTGACGGAGAGGTACGAGAGCGTCCCGCTCTCCACTGTCAGCACAGAGGTCACCAAGGGGTCAATTTTGAGTAATGGATCTATCAGCACCAATACTTAGAAGGAAGCGTTTTCAGTGCAAGACAAAGAGACTTGTGGGGGCCTCTTCAGACCTCATTCTGTCATCCTTTGGAGCTTTTCTTGCTTTGTTGCGTTCGGTTGACATTAACGAAGTTATAAACCTCACAACAGCAGTCCAGAGAGAGACGACTGAAGACAGTTAACCAACATGGCGCTATGCCATCGATTCAGTATGAGTTCACATGTAAGAGGAAGTAGATAACAAATTGATGGTGCAAAGGTTTGCAAAGTAGTGTAGGGCGGCTGAAGGCACTTTAAATGAGCACTTTTCAACTATAGTCTGTATAGTCCATTCCGCATGTGCTGTGGGCACATACGAAGGAAGAGATAGCTTTTAATCTGGTAAACATCTGTCTTTATAAAGCCCTGGGATCTACTCAGATAGTCACGTTTCATTGAATATCAGCTGTGTAGGGGTTGCTTTTCACACTTTACCTGCTTTAAATGTAAATAATCGAACCACCAGAGGCGTGTGAAGGGACAAAGGTTCCTTCACAAATGTTCTTTTCAATGTTGCTGTTTTATATTAATAGTATTGATGACATATTAAGAGATTGTAAAATGTGACGTGCTAATGATTATCGACAGAGTAGCTTATTACAGTACATAACTGAAGGAGAGAACATTAGTGCATTCAATGTGCCTCCAGGCGTCCACTGAGACGATTTACTCGCATCATCCTAATGCATTTCTTATTACCTAAAATCACCACACAATGTAATGGTCTTTTACAGAGAACCTTGTCAAGAGTTATAGATACTGTATATATCCACGCTGTCCACCAAGGTCTCCAGTATATTCTGCGTGTGGGATGTTTTTTGCTCATAAAATGTGCCATTCAACAACCATATATCAAGTGCCATAAAACAAAATAAAAGAGGCAGTAAAGGACGTTGTCAGAGCGGTGGTTCTTCTGCTGTATATAGCATTACTAAGTACATGTATGGCCTGTAAAAGATGTGACACAGTTATAGTTTATGGCGTGGTGGGGAATAAAGAGCAGTGTGTAGCATAGCAGATCTCTTACATGTTGTAAGTCGCTTTGTGTTATTGAATTAAAACATTTACTATCTACTATCTCTAATCATAACGTCTATGTTGTAATATTTGATTTTGACGAGTTGACTTGTGCAGAGAAGAAGATAACTTGCAGAGATTACCTCAACAGCTTCCTGATAACATTGGCAACATATTTTGACTTTGAGTGGAAATCTTTTGTACTTTTCTAGAAGTCAGAAATCACTTCACTAAGACCAGAATGCACCGTTTCCACTTCAGTGTGGCGTGTGGGATCCTAATTCCCAGAAATGATAGCACTGATATGTATACGATCAACACTTGTCAACGCTGCGGTATGTGGTGTACAAAACATCTTCTACAGCGGGGGTCTTCAACGCTTTACAGGCCAAGGACCCGCAAACTGGTGTAGCATGGAGCAGGGACCCCCTGCTTCAAACAAAGGGGGGGTGCTGTCGGAGTTCTGTGCGAGGGGGGGTGCTGTCGGAGTTCTGTGCGAGTGGGTGGTGTGAATGTGCAAAAAAAAAATTATAATTATTTTTATTTTTTTTGCTTTATCTACAAACAATTTCGCGACCCCTCCCTGCAGTACCTCCACAGACCCCCTGGGGGTCACGGACCCCCTGTTGAAGACCTATGTTCTATACAGTAAACATTTAAAAATAGTTATTTCCTTCTACGGGGTCAAATTCAGCGTGCTGCCTGTGTGTGCATTATTCAGGTCTGAGATCACAAAACATTTTAGATGTGCTTGTACTGTTGAATAAATCAGTGATATGTGATATGTGTGTGTGTGTGTGTGTGTGTGGTGCTTTAGATTTTAAACAGCATGGGGAGGGTAAAACAAACAGTCTGAGACAACAACGGGAATTGTGTTAAATATTCATGCTGTAGAAACGCATGTTGTACGTTTATCCACCCAGAAAAAGAAGAACATCAACGAGGAGGAAAGGAGAGCGATTGTTGCTTTAATGACTTTTGTCAGGCGGTCAAGTGTAGCATGCGTTTACAGCTTACAGGAAGCCAAACCTGTTTTTGAATCTGACAGCGTCTCACACAAACCTACCAAACAGTTTTCCAACAGCAATTTAGCCCCTAAAGGAGCTCTCAGAGGTGCTTGTCAACGTAATTGACATTGTTCTTTTGCCTGAGCTGACCTTTACACACTGCCGTCCCCCCCCCCTCTTCTCCTACATTTCCCTCCTCTCACCTGTCTTTCCCGTTGAAAACACCACCGAATGAAGCAGCAAGTGTTCATTTTGTGTGGAAGAAAAGGACCCAAGATGCCGGAGGTGCTGAAGTACTCCAGCGACACTTGACAATGAGTGGAGCTTAAATTGTGCCATTTAACAATGTTACCAAAGTGACGGGTAAGGGGCTAATATGAGCACATTACTGCGCCGTGAAATGAAGCTCGGCTGAAGCAAACATTTAATCGTTTTTTGGTCCACAGGGCCAGACTCTCCTTGTCGGTGGAGCAGTTCCAGAAAGATTAGCATCTTGGCTCTCCACATTTTCATTTAGAGAGATTCTCATAAGCAGTCTCTCCCGATCACAGGAACAACATGAACTACATAACTGGCGAGAGATTTCCTCAAGCTGTTGTTTTGAGCATTTAAATTCACTGTTTTTCTTGCCTTCCTTCTGTAAGAAGAGTGTATAATTCACCCTGTTTTGCCTCATTAATAGTTATAATAATAGCTTTTTCTGTTGCTTTATAGAAGAAAGTCTTTTTTTCTGATGTAAAGATTGAAATGTTAAAAGACACAGCCTTCACAGGATCTGCAGTATAATGTGCAGCTGCAGGGTCCCCACTGTGATATAGGTTATATAAGCTATCACATGCTACAGAATGATTTTTTTAGTCCTTGTATGCGATGATGTCATTCAAATTCATTGGCTTTGTGTACCTTTGATCCCTCTTGGTAGAAAGAACTAATCTTTTTGTTCTGGCAAATGAAAAGGTCAGAGGAAGTTGGACGGTTGCATCTGGAATCCTAATGATGGTGTTACACATGCTAACATCTGCTGGATGCATTGAAACTGACAAGGAGCTCATCTCGGGGTCAAACATAGATCAACTCACTTGTTCTCTTACTGTTGTATCGCCCTGATGTTTCCTTGGATCAGGCGTTTACTGGATCATAAGATCTGTGAGGGAGGGTTTATCTCAGGGAGCATTTCCTGGTTTTTACCTGTTTATTAGTTTGGATATCACGACTACATCAATGATGTGTCAGCCAGCTCATGAGTCAAACCTGAGGTTACGCACATGTCTTCCTCCAAAATGAATTCAAGTCAAAACAGTCCTGCATGTCTCCACCTTCGAAATTAAATCTAGGAATATCCATAGTGCACTGGAAGATATTTCTAGGTCTCAATTTCGTCTGTGGTATTAATAATACACATACAGACAAACAGTGTTGTCTTGCATAACACAAGCAGACTTGACAGCCAGGAATAGAAAAACCCCCTAATTGGTGTCGGCCAGTTTTTCCCTGGGATTGGTTTTGCATGCACGTGCAGTCTTCACAAAAAGACTGAATTCTTTCCTCTTTATAATCTTACCGTGACAATTTAGGATCTGGCCTCTGCGTCTGACCTTCCCTTTTTCTTTGATCAGAAGATAAGAGGTTGACCAGCCTGCTTTAGTTGTCTGGTTACAGCTTCCTCCTGGGGTTTCAGTAGGTTTCCTTCAGGCTAACACGGAGCACCAAGCTATTAGAGACACTTTATTAAACGTGGAGCGAGACGCTACGGCAGCCTGAAGCAGTTCTAGTGGAACCAGCAGTTATTGCTGTGGATGGCACATTCAAGGTGGTAGGATTGTAAGCAGTCACTTTTCAGTAATTGAGGTTGTTTTTTTTATCCTTAATGTTATTACAGTAATTGCACCTGTGTTTTGTCAAAATGGCTGCTATAAAAAGGATCTTTAGAGGTTTTTTATACAGCAGAAACAATATGTTCATGTGCCATAGCAGGGAAAGCACAGGTGTAATTAATAACCTTAATGCCATTTGACTGTGCATGAAGATTCACTGGCATTTCTTACAAGGACACTTGGAACAAAAACATTATTAGAGGAATAGTGCTTATTCAACAGCAAATGTGCAACTGGAGCCAGGAGATGGCTATCTAAGCATAAACACTGGGAACAGTGGGCGACGGCTGTCTAAAGGTTAAACAAAATCACCAGCAGCACCTCTGAAGCTCTTTACTTAACTAGCACATTATGGTATATTTCATTTGCATAAGCTGTACTAATGCGAAGGTGTAAAAGCGACGACTCATTGTTTTACTGGGGTTTATATGCTGGATTATATAACACCCTGTAAAATGGCAAACTGGCATATGTACACTTCGGTTATTGTATGGGTTAAACTAACGATATATAACATGTTGATTAGTGAGCTTTAGAGGTGCTAGAGAGTGGATTGTGTTACCTTTACACACAGACAGGATGGCTGTCTGTATGCTAAATTAAGATAGCTGGTGGTAGCTTCATATTTATCTCACAGACAAGACAGTAATATCGAAAGAGATCCGAGATCGTCTGTACAGCAAATATAAAGCTACAGCCAGCAGCCAGTTAGCTTAGCTAAACATGAAACAGTTAGCCTCGCTCTGTCCAAAGGCTAGCTGCTTCTCCGTTTGTGGCAGCTCCATATTTAGACATACGGTATTGTGGAAATCATGAATTTATCATCACTTGCTCAATCTTAGATTTTATACTTTGATTTATGTACTATGCACATTACTATATTGGTGTACTTTTATATCTTGATCCATGTGACATACACTTTGCTATGTATGTATATTTTTGTACTTTTCTACCTTGATTAAAGTACCATACGCATTACTATGTATGATGTTATATTCTTATACTTTTGAACTATATGCATGTCCATGATTAAAAAGAGTACTCGCACAGAGGGAGTTGAGCTGTGGCACACAGGGTGCAGGGAGCTTTGTTTAGACTATAACCAGATAAGATGTGCGGGAGAAAAGATGCCCATTCCGCTATCATAGCAGGTGTTGTGTTGAACGGCAGTAACCCAGGACATGAGGAGACCTTGAAGATGTTATGGTACAACTTTAGCACCCTGTGTCAGGCTGAGACACTCACCAGAGATCTACTGTTCAATATGTATACTTAATGTTGTGTACGTTCCCAATAAATGTAAACAGGTACCAAATCAGGACACCAAAGATGAAACTGTGCCAAGAGGCATGATCGCACCAACAAAGGCCACTATTGGATGGTGGCCTACAACAACCAATAAGAAGAAGGGATACTCACATTTTGCTAGTGTGTATATCCTGTATGTGAATGCTCATTCAGGGCCTTTTTGTGAAACTGCGACACATTTAACTACTTTGGTGTTCTGTGGCGCAGCTCATTATAATTTGATGTTTTGTTGCACTTTTGATGTAAATAAATAACTTGATATTATAACCCAAAGATTCCTGGTCCGTCTCTTTACAGATAAAAACACGTAACAGTATCTGCTCATCTAACTCTTTGGAATCAAGCAAATGTACATTTTTGCTGGTGTGGAATCAGCAGAAGTAAACCGCTAACATTAGGCTATAAATGAATGACTTCACGTCACCACCACCACGACCTTTAATGTCCCCGACAACCTCTGTAGTCTCATTTAGCCACTTAATGGTTAATTTACCAGTGGGCTATTTACTGACATATTTTTGGTTGTGGAACAAAATGTTAACATCTCTTAAACTTGAGTTAACCACAGACTACATGGATGTTGTGTGGGATTTTATTTCGGGCATCTAACCAAAAAGCAATTTAAAAAAGAACATTGATTTTGAGTCGAGGGAACCAGAAGTGCAAAAATCCCCAGTGATTTCCGGGTTTTATAATTCCTGCGGCAATCTGTTGTTGATTCATCCTCAACAAGTTTAGGGACCAGAATCTGCCAGATTTAAACACACAACATCCATGTAGACTCCACTGCTGACGTGTCTCAGCACTGAGATCATGTTCTCCCCATGTTCTCCTTTATTAGTTTAATGCTTCAGACTGGTCTCAGTGACACTAATGAGAAGTAACCCGGTGGACCCGACAGCTCTGGCAGTACAAGCTCAGCAGGGTCTGTGTCTCCTACAGCTATCTTCTTGATTATACTGCTGCTCTTGTGTAAATCTATTCTTTGTTAACCAAAGTTTGAGCTGCTCTCGTGTTTCCACTTTAAAAAATGTTAATAATGTTCCTTGCTGCAAGTAACACTTCTGATGTTTTTGATTTTAAAATGGAGCACTGAGAGTTATTATCCACAATGGTATTGATATTAGGTCAATGTTTTATGTCCTGCTTGTGCTACTGCCTTTCACATATTAATCCCTTATCACATCACTTTCAATAAAGGACAATACTCATATGTTGTCCGGTGTATGTTCAACAGAAAGTAGGAGAAACCCACAGAAGTGATTTTCTGCCGTGTGTGTTTGCTGAGTAACAGCAGAGTGACAGACAGATTGAACTACTTTGAAAAACACACTTTCCATTGCAGATAAGAGCGTGACCTGCCCATACGCTCGTCTGCAGGATATTACAGGCTGTTGTATCACTGTCAAATCTCCATGATGAATGAACTTCGATTTGTTATTCAGTTTGTTTAAATTCCATATGGCATTGGCAAACACACACACACATGTCACCTGGTCAAATCATTTTCATGTTGCTCATCCAAACGTGAATAAGCACTTTTATAATCCAAAGGAGATTGTGGAGTATGCATGAAGCAAGCCGAGCAAGCAATGAGCTATTATAATACAATAAATTGGCTTCAGACACATGTCCTCATGTTGATCAAACACAATAAAGTGCAATAAATTACAATGAGTATTGACAGGATCTGATCCAGCATTATGGACAATGCTGTAGATAAAACCTCAGCAGGAGTCAGAGATTTGGATTTTATGGCACGTTTATGTTTAAATGTCTGAATTATAGAATATATGAATCAGAATAATGTAAGCACTACAGCAATGAAGGAGTAGAAACTTCAGGGATGCAGTTTCATGTGGTTTTCTAGTGCCATCTGGTGGCTGAGCACTGAGCCCCTGATCATTTCACCTGTGTGTGGTGTTTGGGTCAAAATGACCCGCTTTAACGTTTTGATAAAAGGCGAAATGTATTCTGAACTTTTCATATCTTCCTCTGCTGTTGACCGGGTCAATTTGATCCAGAAGTCTAAGTAAAAGACTAAAAAAAAAACCAGATATTTTGACATGTCATAGCATCTGATTTTCAGTCATCTGTGAAGCACGGTGGACGGGCATCTCATACACACTCTGGAGACCCCCCCAGATGATGCATCAAGAGACACCAGGGGCTTTATTGTGGCAGCCCATTCAAGTCCAGCAGCAAACTTTATCTGTATATACTGTAAATGTTATATTGTTTTATAATATTTTTCTGTTTATAATAATCATTCATTAATTTTCATTCATTGATAGGTAGTTTTATAAATTAAATTATCCCTTTTCTAAATTATTAAATCATATGTACTAAATAAATCCTTCTTGAACCTAGAAATCAATTAGGTTTTCATTCATTTTCATTTATAGTTCATGTAAATTAAATACACAATATATTCATCATTATAAATATTATTTATTTCAATTAATTTACATTTCATTTGTCAACAAGTTTCTCCAGCAGAGAAGAGTCAGTCTATCCTCTCCCTGCTCTCCTCTCTTCTGCCTCCGTCTCTCCCTAAAACAAAACAAAATGTTAGAGCAAGCTGAACTATATACCACTAAACAAAAGTAAGTTGCAAAATAAGTACACATATTATAAATAATAAAATATGTTTAATCAATCCGAACGATAGCACTGGACTTAAGTGATATTCAACTGTGATTTTAGCAAACGTTTTATGTTTTAAGGTCCTTTGATCTTATAACATTTGTTTCGTTAGCTATTCCAGCGAGTTGAAACCCAATACTTACATTTAAAAGTACATTAATTTGCCGTTACTGCTGGGTCGGGGGATACATCAGATGTATTCTCCAAATCCGGCAAAAGAAGGCAGCATTGTAGGGTGCAATTGAAGGAGTTGCCGAAATGTCTCAGTCTCACAGTCTCTCGCAGTCTCAGTCTCTATCAGTTTCTATCCCTCTCAGTCTCAGTTTCTCTCGGTCTCAGTCTCTCTTAGTCTTAGTCTCAGTCTCTCTCAGTCTGAGTCTCTCTCAGTCTCAGTGTCTCTCAGTCTCAGTGTCTCTCTCAGTCTCATTCTCTCTCAGTCTTAGTCTCAGTCTCTCTCAGTCTCTTTCAGTCTTAGTCCCAGTGTCCCTTAATCTCAGTCTCTTAGTCTCAGTCGCAGTCTCTCTCAGTTTTAGTCTCAGTCTCTCTCAGTCTGAGTCTCTCTCAGTCTCAGTCTCTTTCAGTCTCCTTCTCTCTCAGTCTCGCTCAGTCTTAGTCACAGTGTCCCCCAGTCTCGGTCTCTCAGTCTCTCTCAGTCTAAGTTGCAGTCTCTCTCAGTCTCAGTCTATCTCAGTCTCTCTCAGTCTCAGTCTTATTCTCAGTGTCTCTCAGTCTCATTCTCTCTCAGTCTCACTCTCTCTTAGTCTCAGTCTCTCTCAGTCTGAGTCTCTCTCAGTCTCTATCAGTCTCAGTCTCTCTCAGTCACAGTCTCAGTGTCAGTCTCTCTCGGTCTTAGTCTCTCTCGGTCTCTCTCAGTCTCGCTCACTCCCAGTCTGAGTCTCACTCAGTCTCTCTCAATCTCAGTCTCTCTCAGTCTTAGTCTCAGTCTCTCTCTGTCTCCGTCAGTCTCAGTGTCAGTCTCAGTCTCAATCTCTCTCAGTCTCATTCTCTCTCAGTCTTAGTCTCAGTCTCTCTCAGTCTGAGTCTCTCTCAGTCTCTCTCAGTCTTAGTCCCAGTGTCCCTCAATCTCAGTCTCTCAGTCTCAGTTTTAGTCTCTCTCAGTTTTAGTCTCAGTTTCTCTCAGTCTCTCTCAGTCAGTGTCAGTCTCTCTCAATGTCAGTCTCAGTCTCTCTCAGTCTCTCTCAATTTCAGTCTCTATCAGTCTCAGTCTCTCTCAGTCACAGTCTCAGTGTCTCTCAGTGTCAGTCTCAAACTCAGTATCAGTATCAGTCTCTCTCAGTCTCAGTCTCTCTCAGTCAGTGTCAGTCTCTCTCAATGTCAATCTCAGTCTCTCTCAGTCTCTCTCAATTTCAGTCTCTATCAGTCTCAGTCTCTCTCAGCCACAGTCTCAGTGTCTCTCAGTGTCAGTCTCAAACTCAGTGTCAGTCTCTCTCAGTCTCAGTCTCTCTCAGTCTCAGTCTCTCTCAATCTCAGTCTCACTCAGTCTTGGTCTCAGTCTCTCTCAGTCTGAGTCTCTCTCAGTCTCAGTTTCAGTCTCTCTCAGTCTCAGTCTCTCTCAGTCTGAGTCTCTCTCAGTCTCAGTTTCAGTCTCTCTCAGTCAAAGTCTCAGTATCTCATGGTCTCAGTCTCTCTCAGTCTGAGTCTCTCTCAGTCTCAGTTTCAGTCTCTCTCAGTCTCAGTCTCTCTCAGTCTCAGTCTCTCTCAGTTTCAGTCTCAGTCTCTCAGTCTCTCTATTTAGACTGAGAGAGACTGGCACCGAAAGAGACTGAGACTAAGAGAGACTGAGACGAAGATAGAGAGACTAAGACTGAGAGAGACTGAGACTGAGAGAGATTGAGAATATGATTGTCTCAGTCTGTCTCAGTCTCTCTCAGTCTCAGTCTGTCTCAGTCTCTCTCAGTCAGTGTCAGTCTCTCTCAATATCAGTCTCTCTCAGTCTTAGTCTTATTCTCAGTGTCTCTCAGTCTCTCTCAGTCTCTCACAGTCTCAGTCTCTCAGTCTATCTCAGTCTCTCTCTGTCTCTGTCACTCTCAGTGTCAGTGTCAGTCTCAATCTCTCTCAGTCTCATTCTCTCTTAGTCTCAGTCTCTCTCAGTCTCAGTCTCTCTCAGTCTCAGTCTCTCTCAGTCTCTTTCAGTCTTAGTCCCAGTGTCCCTCAATCTCAGTCTCTCAGTCTCAGTCGCAGTCTCTCTCAGTTTTAGTCTCAGTCTCTCTCAGTCTCTCTGTCAGTGTAAGTCTCTCTCAATGTCAGTCTCAGTCTCTCTCAGTCTCTCTCAATTTCAGTCTCTATCAGTCTCAGTCTCTCTCAGTCACAGTCTCAGTGTCTCTCAGTGTCAGTCTCAAACTCAGTGTCAGTCTCAGTCTCTCTCTGTCTCAGTCTCTCTCAGTCTCTCTCAGTCTCTCTCAGTCTCGCTCACTCCCAGTCTGAGTCTCTCTCAGTCTCAGTCTCTCTCAATCTCAGTCTCACTCAGTCTTAGTCTCAGTCTCTCTCAGTCTCTCTCAATTACAGTCTATATCAGTCTCAGTCTCTCTCAGTCACAGTCTCAGTGTCTCTCAGTGTCAGTCTCAAACTCAGTGTCAGTCTCTCTTAGTCTCAGTGTCTCTCGGTCTCAGTCTCTCTCGGTCTCTCTCAGTCTCAGTCTCTCTCAGTCAGTGTCAGTCTCTCTCAATGTCAATCTCAGTCTCTCTCAGTCTCTCTCAATTTCAGTCTCTATCAGTCTCAGTCTCTCTCAGCCACAGTCTCAGTGTCTCTCAGTGTCAGTCTCAAACTCAGTGTCAGTCTCTCTCAGTCTCAGTCTCTCTCGGTCTCAGTCTCTCTCAGTCTCGCTCACTCCCAGTCTGAGTCTCTCTCAGTCTCAGTCTCTCACAATCTCAGTCTCACTCAGTCTTGGTCTCAGTCTCTCTCAGTCTGAGTCTCTCTCAGTCTCAGTTTCAGTCTCTCTCAGTCTCAGTCTCTCTCAGTCTGAGTCTCTCTCAGTCTCAGTTTCAGTCTGTCTCAGTCAAAGTCTCAGTATCTCATGGTCTCAGTCTCTCTCAGTCTGAGTCTCTCTCAGTCTCAGTTTCAGTCTCTCTCAGTCTCAGTCTCTCTCAGTCTCAGTCTCTCTCAGTTTCAGTCTCAGTCTCTCAGTCTCTCTATTTAGACTGAGAGAGACTGGCACCGAAAGAGACTGAGACTAAGAGAGACTGAGACGAAGATAGAGAGACTAAGACTGAGAGAGACTGAGACTGAGAGAGATTGAGAATATGATTGTCTCAGTCTGTCTCAGTCTCTCTCAGTCTCAGTCTGTCTCAGTCTCTCTCAGTCAGTGTCAGTCTCTCTCAATATCAGTCTCTCTCAGTCTTAGTCTTATTCTCAGTGTCTCTCAGTCTCTCTCAGTCTCTCTTAGTCTCAGTCTCTCTCAGTCTGAGTCTCACTCAGTCACAGTCTCAGTCTCTCACAGTCTCAGTCTCTCAGTCTATCTCAGTCTCTCTCTGTCTCTGTCACTCTCAGTGTCAGTGTCAGTCTCAATCTCTCTCAGTCTCATTCTCTCTTAGTCTCAGTCTCTCTCAGTCTCAGTCTCTCTCAGTCTCAGTCTCTCTCAGTCTCTTTCAGTCTTAGTCCCAGTGTCCCTCAATCTCAGTCTCTCAGTCTCAGTCGCAGTCTCTCTCAGTTTTAGTCTCAGTCTCTCTCAGTCTCTCTGTCAGTGTAAGTCTCTCTCAATGTCAGTCTCAGTCTCTCTCAGTCTCTCTCAATTTCAGTCTCTATCAGTCTCAGTCTCTCTCAGTCACAGTCTCAGTGTCTCTCAGTGTCAGTCTCAAACTCAGTGTCAGTCTCAGTCTCTCTCTGTCTCAGTCTCTCTCAGTCTCTCTCAGTCTCTCTCAGTCTCGCTCACTCCCAGTCTGAGTCTCTCTCAGTCTCAGTCTCTCTCAATCTCAGTCTCACTCAGTCTTAGTCTCAGTCTCTCTCAGTCTCTCTCAATTACAGTCTATATCAGTCTCAGTCTCTCTCAGTCACAGTCTCAGTGTCTCTCAGTGTCAGTCTCAAACTCAGTGTCAGTCTCTCTTAGTCTCAGTGTCTCTCGGTCTCAGTCTCTCTCGGTCTCTCTCAGTCTCTCTCAGTCTCGCTCACTCCCAGTCTGAGTCTCTCTCAGTCTGAGTCTCTCTCAATCTCAGTCTCACTCAGTCTTAGTCTCAGTCTCTCTCAGTCTGAGTCTCTCTCAGTCTCAGTTTCTCTAGGTCTGAGTCTCTCTCAGTCTCAGTTTCAGTCTCTCTCAATCACAGTCTCAGTCTCTCTCAGTCTCAGTCTCTCTCAGTCTCCTTCTCTCTCAGTCTCTCTCAGTCTCTCTCAGTCTAAGTTTCAGTATCTCAAAGTCTCTCAAACTCAGTGTCAGTCTCTGTCTCAGTATCTCTCAGTGTCTCTCAGTCTCAGTCTCTCAGTCTATCTCAGTCTCTCTCTGTCTCCGTCACTCTCAGTGTCAGTCTCAGTCTCAATCTCTCTCAGTCTCATTCTCTCTCAGTCTTAGTCTCAGACTCTCTCAGTCTGAGTCTCTCTGAGTCTCAGTCTCTCTCAGTCTCTTTCAGTCTTAGTCCAAGTGTCCCTCAATCTCAGTCTCTCAGTCTCAGTCACAGTCTCTCTCAGTCTCTCTCAGTCAGTGTCAGTCTCTCTCAATATCAGTCTCAGTCTCTCTCAGTCTCCCTCCGTTTCAGTATCAGTCTCAGTCTCTCTCAGTCTCAGTTTCTTTCAATCTCAGTCTCTCTCAGTCTCTCTCAGTCTCAGTTTCTTTCAATCTCAGTCTCTCTCAGTCTCTCTCAGTCATCGTCTCAGTGTCTCTCAGTGTCAGTCTCAAACTCAGTGTCAGTCTCAGTCTCTCTCAATCTCTCTCGGTCTCCTTAAGTCTCTCTCAGTCTCTCTCAGTCTCTCTCAGTGTCGCTCACTCCCAGTTTGAGTCTCTCTCAGTCTCTCTCAGTCTCATTCTCTCTCAGTCTCTTTCTCTCTCAGTCTAAGTTTCAGTATCTCAAAGTCTCAGTCTCTCTCAGTCTCTCTCAGTCTCATTCTCTCTCAGTCTCTTTCTCTCTCAGTCTAAGTTTCAGTATCTCAAAGTCTCAGTCTCTCTCAGTCTCTTTCAGTCTTAGTCCAAGTGTCCCTCAATCTCAGTCTCTCAGTCTCAGTCGCAGTCTCTCTCAGTTTTAGTCTCAGTCTCGGTCTCAGTCTGTCTCAGTCTCTCTCAGTCAGTGTCAGTCTCTCTCAATGTCAGTCTCAGTCTCTCTCAGTCACAGTCTCAGTGTCTCTCAGTGTCAGTCTCAAACTCAGTGTCAGTCTCAGTCTCTCTCAGTCTCATTCTCTCTCAGTCTCAGTCTCTCTCAGTCTAAGTTTCAGTATCTCAAAGTCTCAGTCTCTCTCAGTCTCATTCTCAGTCTCTCTCAGTCTCAGTTTCTTTCAGTGTCAGTCTCTCTCAGTCTTGGTCTCAGTCTGTCTCAGTCTCTCAGTCTATCTCAGTCTCTCTCTGTCTCTGTCACTCTCAGTGTCAGTCTCAATCTCTCTCAGTCTCATTCTCTCTCAGTCTTAGTCTCAGTCTCTCTCAGTATGAGTCTCTCTCAGTCTCAGTCTCTCTCAGTCTCTTTCAGTCTTAGTCCCAGTGTCCCTCAATCTCAGTCTCTCAGTCTCAATCGCAGTCTCTCTCAGTTTTAGTTTCAGTCTCTCTCAGTCGCAGTCTCTCTCAGTCTTTTTCAGTGTCAGTCTCTCTCAGTCTCAGTCTCAGTCTCTCTCAGTCAGTGTCAGTCTCTCTCAATGTCAGTCTCAGTCTCTCTCAGTCTCTCTCAATTTCAGTCTCTATCAGTCTCAGTCTCTCTCAGTCACAGTCTCAGTGTCTCTCAGTGTCAGTCTCAAACTCAGTGTCAGTCTCAGTCTCTCTCAGTCTCTCTCAATGTCAGTCTCTATCAGTCTCAGTGTCTCTCAGTGTCAGTCTCAAACTCAGTGTCATTCTCAGTCTATCTCAGTCTCAGTCTCTCTCGGTCTCAGTCTCTCTCGGTCTCTCTCGGTCTCTCTCAGTCTCGCTCACTCCCAGTCTGAGTCTCTCTCAGTCTCTCTCAATCTCAGTCTCTCTCAGTCTCTCTCGGTCTCTCTCAGTCTCGCTTACTCCCAGTCTGAGTCTCTCTCAGTCTCAGTCTCTCTCAGTGTCGCTCACTCCCAGTCTCAGTCTCTCTCAGTCTCAGTCTCTCTCAGTCTCAGTCTCTCTCAGTCTAAGTTTCAGTATCTCAAAGTCTCAGTCTCTCTCAGTCTCATTCTCAGTCTCTCTCAGTCTCAGTTTCTTTCAGTGTCAGTCTCTCTCAGTCTTGGTCTCAGTCTGTCTCAGTCTCTCTCAGTCTCAGTCTCTCAGTCTATCTCTGTCTCCCTCTGTCTCCGTCACTCTCAGTTTCAGTCTCAGTTCCAATCTCTCTCAGTCTCATTCTCTCTCAGTCTTAGTCTCAGTCTCTCTCAGTCTGAGTCTCTCTCAGTCTCAGCCTCTCAGTCTCAATCGCAGTCTCTCTCAGTTTTAGTTTCAGTCTCTCTCAGTCGCAGTCTCTCTCAGTCTTTTTCAGTGTCAGTCTCTCTCAATTTCAGTCTCTATCAGTCTCAGTCTCTCTCAGTCACAGTCTCAGTGTCTCTCAGTGTCAGTCTCAAACTCAGTGTCAGTCTCAGTCTCTCTCAGTCTCAGTCTCTCTCGGTCTCAGTCTCTCTCGGTCTCTCTCAGTCTCTTTCAGTCTCGCTCCCTCCCAGTCTGAGTCTCTCTCAGTCTCTCTCAATCTCAGTCTCTCTCAGTCTCAGTCTCTCTCAATTTCAACCTCTATCAGTCTCAGTCTCTCTCAGTCTTAGTCTCAGTGTCTCTCAGTGTCAGTCTCAAACTCAGTGTCAGTCTCAGTCTCTCTCAGTCTCAGTCTCTCTCGGTCTCAGTCTCTCTCGGTCTCTCTCAGTCTCGCTCACTCCCAGTCTGAGTCTCTCTTAGTCTCAGTCTCTCACAGTCTCGCTCACTCCCAGTCTCAGTCTCTCTCAGTCTAAGTTTCAGTATCTCAAAGTCTCAGTCTCTCTCAGTCTCATTCTCAGTCTCTCTCAGTCTCAGTTTCTTTCAGTGTCAGTCTCTCTCAGTCTTGGTCTCAGTCTGTCTCAGTCTCTGTCAGTCTCAGTCTCTCGGTCTATCTCAGTCTCTCTCTGTCTCCGTCACTCTCAGTTTCAGTCTCAGTTTCAATCTCTCTCAGTCTCATTCTCTCTCAGTCTTAGTCTTAGTCTCTCTCAATCTCAGTCTCTCAGTCTCAGTCGCAGTCTCCCTCAGTTTTAGTCTCAGTCTCGGTCTCAGTCTGTCTCAGTCTCTTTCAGTCAGTGTCAGTCTCTCTCAATGTCAATCTAAGTCTCTCTCAGTCTCTCTCAATTTCAGTCTCTATCAGTCTCAGTCTCTCTCAGTCACAGTCTCAGTGTCTCTCAGTGTCAGTCTCAAACTCAGTGTCAGTATCAGTCTCTCTCAGTCTCAGTCTCTCTCAGTCTCTCTCGGTCTCTCTCAGTCTCTTTCAGTCTCGCTCCCTCCCAGTCTGAGTTTCTCTCAGTCTCTCTCAATCTCAGTCTCTCTCAGTCTTAGTCTCAGTCTCTCTCAGTCTCAGTCTCTCTCAATTTCAACCTCTATCAGTCTCAGTCTCTCTCAGTCTTAGTCTCAGTGTCTCTCAGTGTCAGTCTCAAACTCAGTGTCAGTGTCAGTCTCTCTCAGTCTCAGTCTCTCTCGGTCTCAGTCTCTCTCGGTCTCTCTCAGTCTCGCTCACTCCCAGTCTGAGTCTCTCTTAGTCTCAGTCTCTCACAGTCTCGCTCACTCCCAGTCTCAGTCTCTCTCAGTCTAAGTTTCAGTATCTCAAAGTCTCAGTCTCTCTCAGTCTCATTCTCAGTCTCTCTCAGTCTGTTTCTTTCAGTGTCAGTCTCTCTCAGTCTTGGTCTCAGTCTGTCTCAGTCTCTGTCAGTCTCAGTCTCTCGGTCTATCTCAGTCTCTCTCTGTCTCCGTCACTCTCAGTTTCAGTCTCAGTTTCAATCTCTCTCAGTCTCATTCTCTCTCAGTCTTAGTCTTAGTCTCTCTCAATCTCAGTCTCTCAGTCTCAGTCGCAGTCTCCCTCAGTTTTAGTCTCAGTCTCGGTCTCAGTCTGTCTCAGTCTCTTTCAGTCAGTGTCAGTCTCTCTCAATGTCAATCTAAGTCTCTCTCAGTCTCTCTCAATTTAGGTCTCTATCAGTCTCAGTCTCTCTCAGTCACAGTCTCAGTGTCTCTCAGTGTCAGTCTCAAACTCAGTGTCAGTATCAGTCTCTCTCAGTCTCAGTCTCTCTCAGTCTCTCTCAGTCTCTCTCAGTCTCGCTCACTCCCAGTCTGAGTCTCTTTCAATCTCAGTCTCTCTCAGTCTTAGTCTCAGTCTCTCAGTCTCAGTCTCTCTCAGTCTGAGTCTCTATCAGTCTCAGTCTCTCTCAGTCTCCTTCTCTCTCAGTCTCGCTCAGTCTTAGTCACAGTGTCCCCCAGTCTCGGTCTCTCAGTCTCAGTCTAGTCAGTCTATCTCAGTCTCTCTCAGTCTCAGTCTTTTTCTCAGTGTCTCTCAGTCTCAGTGTCTCTCAGTTTCAGTCTCTCTCAGTCTCTCAGTCTATCTCAGTCTCTCTCTGTCACTCTCAGTCTTAGTCTCAGTCTCTCTCAGTCTGTCTCAGTCTCTCAAACTCAGTGTCAGTCTCTGTCTCAGTCTCTCTCAGTCTCTTTCAGTCTTAGTCCCATTTTCCCTCAATCTCAGTCTCTCAGTCTCAGTCGCAGTCTCTCTCAGTTTTAGTCTCAGTCTCTCTCAGTCTCTCTCAGTCAGTGTAAGTCTCTCTCAATGTCAGTCTCAGTCTTTCTCAATTTCAGTCTCTATCAGTCTCAGTCTCTCTCAGTCACAGTCTCTGTGTCTCTCAGTGTCAGTCTCAAACTCAGTGTTAGTCTTGGTCTCTCTCTGTCTCAGTCTCTCTCGGTCTCTCTCAGTCTCTCTCAGTCTCTCTCAGTCTCTCTCAGTCTCGCTCACTCCCAGTCTGAGTCTCTCTCAGTCTCAGTCTCTCTCAATCTCAGTCTCACTCAGTCTTAGTCTCAGTCTCTCTCAGTCTGAGTCTCTCTCAGTCTCAGTTTCAGTCTCTCTCAGTCTCAGTCACTCTCAGTCTCAGTTTCAGTCTCTCTCTCAGTCAAAGTCTCAGTCTCTCTCAGTCTCAGTCTCTCTCAGTCTAAGTTTCAGTATCTCAAAGTCTCAGTCTCTCTCAGTCTCATTCTCAGTCTCTCTGTCTCTTTCAGTGTCAGTCTCTCTCAATTTCGGTCTCAGTCTGTCTCAGTCTCTCAAACTCAGTGTCAGTCTCTGTCTCAGTCTCTCTCAGTGTCTCTCAGTCTCCGTCTCTCTCAGTCTCTCTCAGTTTCAGTCTCAGTCTCTCTCAGTGTCTCTCAGTCTCCGTCTCTCTCAGTCTCTCTCAGTTTCAGTTTCAGTCTCTCTCACTCTCTCTATTTAGACTGACAGAGACTGACACCGAAAGAGACTGAGACTAAGAGAGACTGAGACGAAGATAGAGAGAGACTAAGACTGAGAGAGACTGAGACTAAGACTGTGAGAGATTGGGAATATGATTGTCTCAGTCTGTCTCAGTCTCTCTCAGTCAGTGTCAGTCTCTCTCAATATCAGTCTCAGTCTCTCTCGATTTCAGTCTCTCTCAATTTCAGTCTCTCTCAGTCTCAGTCTCTCTCTGTCTTAGTCTTAGTCTCTCTCAATCTCAGTCTCTCAGTCTCAGTCGCAGTCGCAGTCTCGGTCTCAGTCTGTCTCAGTCTCTCTCAGTCAGTGTCAGTCTCTCTCAATGTCAATCTAAGTCTCTCTCAGTCTCTCTCAATTTCAGTCTCTATCAGTCTCTGTCTCTCTCAGTCACAGTCTCAGTGTCTCTCAGTGTCAGTCTCAAACTCAGTATCAGTATCAGTCTCTCTCAGTCTAAGTCTCTCTCGTCTCAGTCTCTCTCGGTCTCTCTCAGTCTCTCTCAGTCTCGCTCACTCCCAGTCTGAGTCTCTCTCAATCTCAGTCTCTCTCAGTCTTAGTCTTAGTCTCTCAGTCTCAGTCTCTCTCAGTCTGAGTCTCTATCAGTCTCAGTCTCTCTCAGTCTCCTTCTCTCTCAGTCTCTCACAGTCTCGCTCACTCCCAGTCTCAGTCTCTCTCAGTCTAAGTTTCAGTATCTCAAAGTCTCAGTCTCTCTCAGTCTCATTCTCAGTCTCTCTCAGTCTCAGTTTCAATCTCTCTCAGTCTCATTCTCTCTCAGTCTTAGTCTTAGTCTCTCTCAATCTCAGTCTCTCAGTCTCAGTCGCAGTCTCTCTCAGTTTTAGTCTCAGTCTCGGTCTCAGTCTGTCTCAGTCTCTCTCAGTCAGTGTCAGTCTCTCTCAATGTCAATCTAAGTCTCTCTCAGTCTCTCTCAATTTCAGTCTCTATCAGTCTCAGTCTCTCTCAGTCACAGTCTCAGTGTCTCTCAGTGTCAGTCTCTCTCAATGTCAATCTAAGTCTCTCTCAGTCTCTCTCAATTTCAGTCTCTATCAGTCTCAGTCTGTCTCAGTCACAGTCTCAGTGTCTCTCAGTGTCAGTCTCAAACTCAGTGTCAGTATCAGTCTCTCTCAGTCTCAGTCTCTCTCAGTCTGTCTCATTCTCTCAAACTCAGTGTCAGTCTCTGTCTCAGTCTCTCTCAGTCTCTTTCAGTCTTAGTCCCAGTGTCCCTCAATCTCAGTCTCTCAGTCTCAGTCGCAGTCTCTCTCAGTTTTAGTCTCAGTCTCTCTCAGTCTCTCTCAGTCAGTGTAAGTCTCTCTCAATGTCAGTCTCAGTCTTTCTCAATTTCAGTCTCTATCAGTCTCAGTCTCTCTCAGTCACAGTCTCTGTGTCTCTCAGTGTCAGTCTCAAACTCAGTGTTAGTCTTGGTCTCTCTCTGTCTCAGTCTCTCTCGGTCTCTCTCAGTCTCTCTCAGTCTCTCTCAGTCTCTCTCAGTCTCGCTCACTCCCAGTCTGAGTCTCTCTCAGTCTCAGTCTCTCTCAATCTCAGTCTCACTCAGTCTTAGTCTCAGTCTCTCTCAGTCTGAGTCTCTCTCAGTCTCAGTTTCAGTCTCTCTCAGTCTCAGTCTCTCTCAGTCTGAGTCTCTCTCAGTCTCAGTTTCAGTCTCTCTCAGTCACAGTCTCAGTCTCTCTCAGTCTCAGTCTCTCTCAGTCTAAGTTTCAGTATCTCAAAGTCTCAGTCTCTCTCAGTCTCATTCTCAGCCTCTCTGTCTCTTTCAGTGTCAGTCTCTCTCAATTTCGGTCTCAGTCTGTCTCAGTCTCTCAAACTCAGTGTCAGTCTCTGTCTCAGTCTCTCTCAGTGTCTCTCAGTCTCCGTCTCTCTCAGTCTCAGTCTCTCTCAGTTTCAGTCTCTCTCACTCTCTCTATTTAGACTGACAGAGACTGACACCGAAAGAGACTGAGACTAAGAGAGACTGAGACGAAGATAGAGAGAGACTAAGACTGAGAGAGACTGAGACTAAGACTGTGAGAGATTGGGAATATGATTGTCTCAGTCTGTCTCAGTCTCTCTCAGTCTCAGTCTGTCTCAGTCTCTCTCGGTCAGTGTCAGTCTCTCTCAATATCAGTCTCAGTCTCTCTCAATTTCAGTCTCTCTCAATTTAAGTCTCTCTCAGTCTCAGTCTCTCTCTGTCTCCCTCCGTTTCAGTATCAGTCTCAGTCTCTCTCAGTCTCAGTTTCTCTCAATCTCAGTCTCTCTCAGTCTCTCTCAGTCATAGTCTCGGTGTCTCTCAGTGTCAGTCTCAAATTCAGTGTCAGTCTCAGTCTCTCTCAGTCTCTCTCAGTCTTATTCTTAGTGTCTCTCAGTCTCAGTCTCTCAGTAAAAGTCTCTCTCATTCTAAGTTTCAGTCTCTCTCAGTCTCAGTTTCTGTCTCTCTCAGTCTCCTTCTCTCTCAGTTTCTCTCAGTCATAGTCTCAGTGTCTCTCAGTGTCAGTCTCAGTCTCTCTCGCTCACTCATTCCCAGTCTGAGTCTCTCTCAGTCTAAGTCTCTCTCAGTGTCTTTCTCTCTCAGTTTCGGTCTCTCACAGTCTAAGTTTCAGTATCTCAAAGTCTCTCTCAATTTCAGTCTCTCTCGGTCTTAGTCTCTCTCAGTCTCAGTCTCTCTCAGTCTCAGTCTCTCTAAGTATGTCTCAGTCTCAGTCTATTTGTCTCAGTCTCTCTCAGTCTCTATCAGTCTTGCTCACTCCCAGTCTGAGTCTCTCTCAGTCGCAGTCTCTCTCAATCTCAGTCTCTCTCAGTCTCAGTCTCTCTCAATCTCAGTCTCTCTAAGTATGTCTCAGTCTCAGTCTCAGTCTCTTTGTCTCAGTCGCTCTCAGTCTCGCTCACTTCCAGTCTGAGTTTCTCTCAGTCTCAGACTCTCTCAATCTCAGTCTCTCTCAGTCTTATTCTCAGTCTCTCTCAGTCTGAGTCTCTCTCAGTTTCAGTCTCTCTCAGTCACAGTCTCAGTCTCTCTCAGTCTTTCTCAGTCTCTCTCAGTCTCCTTCTCTCTCAGTCTCTCTCACTCATAGTCTTAGTGTCTCTCAGTGTCAGTCTCAAACTCAGTGTCAGTCTCAGTCTCTCTCGCTCACTCCCAGTCTCTCTCTGTCTCAGTCTCTCTCGGTCTCTCTCAGTCTCTCTCAGTCTCGCTCACTCCCAGTCTCAGTCTCTCTCAGTCTCAGTCTCTCTCAATCTCAGTCTCACTCAGTCTTAGTCTCAGTCTCTCTCAGTCTGAGTCTCTCTCAGTCTCAGTTTCAGCCTCTCTCAGTCTCAGTCTCTCTCAGTCTGAGTCTCTCTCAGTCTCAGTTTCAGTCTCTCTCAGTCACAGTCTCAGTCTCTCTCTGTCTCAGTCTCTCTCAGTCTCTCTCAGTCTAAGTTTCAGTATCTCAAAGTCTCAGTCTCTCTCAGTCTCATTCTCAGTCTCTCTGTCTCTTTCAGTGTCAGTCTCTCTCAATTTCGGTCTCAGTCTGTCTCAGTCTCTCAAACTCAGTGTCAGTCTCTGTCTCAGTCTCTCTCAGTGTCTCTCAGTCTCCATCTCTCTCAGTCTCAGTCTCTCTCAGTTTCAGTCTCTCTCACTCTCTCTATTTAGACTGACAGAGACTGACACCGAAAGAGACTGAGACTAAGAGAGACTGAGACGAAGATAGAGAGAGACTAAGACTGAGAGAGACTGAGACTAAGACTGTGAGAGATTGGGAATATGATTGTCTCAGTCTGTCTCAGTCTCTCTCAGTCTCAGTCTGTCTCAGTCTCTCTCGGTCAGTGTCAGTCTCTCTCAATATCAGTCTCAGTCTCTCTCAATTTCAGTCTCTCTCAATTTAAGTCTCTCTCAGTCTCAGTCTCTCTCTGTCTCCCTCCGTTTCAGTATCAGTCTGTCTCTCTCAGTCTCAGTTTCTCTCAATCTCAGTCTCTCTCAGTCTCTCTCAGTCATAGTCTCGGTGTCTCTCAGTGTCAGTCTCAAACTCAGTGTCAGTCTCAGTCTCTCTCAGTCTCATTCTCTCTCAGTCTCACTCTCTCTCAGTCTAAGTTTCAGTATCTCAAAGTCTCAATCTCTCTCAGTCTCTCTCAGTCTCTCTCAGTCTCTCTCAGTCTTATTCTTAGTGTCTCTCAGTCTCAGTCTCTCAGTCAAAGTCTCTCTCATTCTAAATTTCAGTCTCTCTCAGTCTCAGTTTCTGTCTCTCTCAGTCTCTCTCAGTCTCCTTCTCTCTCAGTCTCTCTCAGTCATAGTCTCAGTGTCTCTCAGTGTCAGTCTCAGTCTCTCTCGCTCACTCCCAGTCTGAGTCTCTCTCAGTCTAAGTCTCTCTCAGTGTCTTTCTCTCTCAGTTTCAGTCTCTCACAGTCTAAGTTTCAGTATCTCAAAGTCTCTCTCAATTTCAGTCTCTCTCGGTCTTAGTCTCTCTCAGTCTCAGTCTCTCTCAGTCTCAGTCTCTCTAAGTATGTCTCAGTCTCAGTCTATTTGTCTCAGTCTCTCTCAGTCTCTATCAGTCTTGCTCACTCCCAGTCTGAGTCTCTCTCAGTTGCAGTCTCTCTCAATCTCAGTCTCTCTCAGTCTCAGTCTCTCTCAATCTCAGTCTCTCTAAGTATGTCTCAGTCTCAGTCTCAGTCTCTTTGTCTCAGTCTCTCTCAGTCTCGCTCACTCCCAGTCTGAGTTTCTCTCAGTCTCAGACTCTCTCAATCTCAGTCTCTCTCAGTCTTATTCTCAGTCTCTCTCAGTCTGAGTCTCTCTCAGTTTCAGTCTCTCTCAGTCACAGTCTCAGTCTCTCTCAGTCTCTCTCAGTCTCCTTCTCTCTCAGTCTCTCTCACTCATAGTCTTAGTGTCTCTCAGTGTCAGTCTCAAACTCAGTGTCAGTCTCAGTCTCTCTCGCTCACTCCCAGTCTGAGTCTCTTTCAGTCTAAGTCTCTCTCAGTCCCTTTCTCTCTCAGTCTCTCACAGTCTAAGTTTCAGTATCTCAAAGTCTCTCTCAATTTCAGTCTCTCTCAATTTCAGTCTCTCTCAGTCTCAGTCTCTCTCAGTCTCAGTCTCTCTCGGTCTTAGTCTCTCTCAGTCTCAGTCTCTCTCAGTCTCAGTCTCTCTAAGTATGTCTCAGTCTCAGTCTTTTTGTCTCAGTCTCTCTCAGTCTTGCTCACTCCCAGTCTGAGTCTCTCTCAGTCTCAGTTTCAGTTTCTCTCAGTATCAGACTCTCTCAATCTCAGTCTCTCTCAGTCTTATTCTCAGTCTCTCTCAGTCTGAGTCTCTCTCAGTCTCCTTCTCTCTCAGTCTCTTTCAGTCATAGTCTCAGTGTCTCTCAGTCTCAGTTTCTGTCTCTCTCAGTCTCTCTCAGTCTCCTTCTCTCTCAGTCTCTCTCAGTCATAGTCTCAGTGTCTCTCAGTGTCAGTCTCAGTCTCTCTCGCTCACTCCCAGTCTGAGTCTCTCTCAGTCTAAGTCTCTCTCAGTGTCTTTCTCTCTCAGTTTCAGTCTCTCACAGTCTAAGTTTCAGTATCTCAAAGTCTCTCTCAATTTCAGTCTCTCTCGGTCTTAGTCTCTCTCAGTCTCAGTCTCTCTCAGTCTCAGTCTCTCTAAGTATGTCTCAGTCTCAGTCTATTTGTCTCAGTCTCTCTCAGTCTCTATCAGTCTTGCTCACTCCCAGTCTGAGTCTCTCTCAGTTGCAGTCTCTCTCAATCTCAGTCTCTCTCAGTCTCAGTCTCTCTCAATCTCAGTCTCTCTAAGTATGTCTCAGTCTCAGTCTCAGTCTCTTTGTCTCAGTCTCTCTCAGTCTCGCTCACTCCCAGTCTGAGTTTCTCTCAGTCTCAGACTCTCTCAATCTCAGTCTCTCTCAGTCTTATTCTCAGTCTCTCTCAGTCTGAGTCTCTCTCAGTTTCAGTCTCTCTCAGTCACAGTCTCAGTCTCTCTCAGTCTCTCTCAGTCTCCTTCTCTCTCAGTCTCTCTCACTCATAGTCTTAGTGTCTCTCAGTGTCAGTCTCAAACTCAGTGTCAGTCTCAGTCTCTCTCGCTCACTCCCAGTCTGAGTCTCTTTCAGTCTAAGTCTCTCTCAGTCCCTTTCTCTCTCAGTCTCTCACAGTCTAAGTTTCAGTATCTCAAAGTCTCTCTCAATTTCAGTCTCTCTCAATTTCAGTCTCTCTCAGTCTCAGTCTCTCTCAGTCTCAGTCTCTCTCGGTCTTAGTCTCTCTCAGTCTCAGTCTCTCTCAGTCTCAGTCTCTCTAAGTATGTCTCAGTCTCAGTCTTTTTGTCTCAGTCTCTCTCAGTCTTGCTCACTCCCAGTCTGAGTCTCTCTCAGTCTCAGTTTCAGTTTCTCTCAGTATCAGACTCTCTCAATCTCAGTCTCTCTCAGTCTTATTCTCAGTCTCTCTCAGTCTGAGTCTCTCTCAGTCTCCTTCTCTCTCAGTCTCTTTCAGTCTTAGTCCCAATGTCCCTCAGTCTCGGTCTCTCAGTCTCAGTCTCTCTCAGTCTAAGTTTCAGTCTCTTTCAGTCTCAGTCTCAGTCTATCTCAGTCTCTCTCAGTCTCAGTCTCTCTCATTCTCTCTCATTCTCAGTCTCTCTCAGTCTCAGTCTCTCTCAGTCTCTCTAAGTATGTCTCAGTCTCAGTTTCTTTTTCTCAGTCTCTCTCAGTCTCTCTCAGTCTCTCTAAGTCTCGCTCACTCTCAGTCTAAGTCTCAGTCTCTCTCAGTCTCAGTCTCTCTCAGTCTCTCTCAGTCTCTCAGTCTTATTCTTAGTGTCTCTCAGTCTCAATCTCTCTCAGTCTCTTTCAGTGTCAGTCTCTATCTGTCTCTGTCTCTCTCAGTCTCTCTCAGTCTTACTTTCTCTTAGTCTCCATCTCTCTCAGTCTCAGTCTCTCTCAGTTTCAGTCTCAGTCTCTCTCAGTCTCTCTATTTAGACTGAGAGAGACTGACACCGAAAGAGACTGAGACTAAGAGAGACTGAGACGAAGATAGAGAGAGACTAAGACTGAGAGAGACTGAGACTGAGAGAGATTGAGAATATGATTGTCTCAGTCTGTCTCAGTCTCTCTCAGTCTCAGTCTGTCTCAGTCTCTCTCAGTCAGTGTCAGTCACTCTCAATTTCAGTCTCCCTCCGTTTCAGTATCAGAGAAGTAAAGGATACATAGGGTAGAGATGTAAAGGAAATGAGAGGAAGGGGAGAAAAGATAGAAGATGAGGAAGATGAAGGAAGGGTTGAGAGGTAAAGGGACAAAGAGGAAGGAAGATGACAGATACAAAAAAAAGATGGAACAGCAAGGGTATAGGAAGCATGGAGATGCAAAGGAGAGGGAAGAGAGGAAAGGTGGAGGAAGATAAAGGAGAGGAAGAGTCAATGGGAGTGAGAAGGGGAGGAGGAGAAGAAGAATGGATCGTTGAAGGAAAGAGGATTAATAAAGATTGGAAAGGGCTCTACATGTCCCATACAGGAAGGATAGAGAAGTGAGGTGAAACAAAAAGGAAGTAAAATACAATACATTACATCACATTACATCACATTACAATACATCACATGACATTACATTACAATACATCACATGACATTACATTACAATACAAGTTGTAACGGAAAAGAAGAAAGATAGAGGAATAAAGGAAGGAAGATAAAGGAAGAGTGGATATCCCATATCTTCATTCTTTGTAAATAAATTAAGATGTAGGATAGAAAGGACGGAGAGGGAAGCAGTTAAAAGGAAACAATAGGTGGATATAATAAGGAAGAAGATGAAAGACAAGATGGATGAAGGAACAAAGATGAAAAAGTTTATTGAGTGAAGACTGTAATGTCGTTGAGAGAAGTAGGAGATGTAGGACAGAAGTGAGGTGAAGATGGATGGATGATTGAGGGAGATACAAGATGAATAAGGGAGGAAGAGGACAGATAGTTCACAGGAGGAGGGAGATGCAGGATAAGAAACAAAATGATCTTTCCTGATTTCCCGTTGCAGCCACGCAAAGAACAGCGGCGATGTCTTTGCCCTCAGCACGCAGTGACAGTAAATGTGCAGCAGCCTTTTACATCTGCGGTCAAATAAAAATGGAGCTATACCTCTCAAAGAGACACACAATTTGGCTACAATTAATCAGTAAATATTGCAATAAAATAGATTGAAAACAATACAAATCAGGCTTTTCAAACAAACCTGCACCAGTGCAATAAGTCAGCAATTGCAACAGGAAAGGAGGATCTGTTTTAAGGTTCTCAGAGGAAACAATTATCTTATCTTATAATCACTTGTACAGACTGACCGGATGAGAAATAACACTTTAAACTTTGACACATTAACTTATGTTTGAAAATACACACGGTTTCTCTAGGAAAATGAAATATTTAAATATATACAAAGAAATGCTGAACAACATGTTTGTCAGCTGGTAAAGTTTGACCTCATCTCTTCCTCAGTGCCTGTCACAGATCTCGGAGGGTATGAAGAAACAGCGGATAGTCGTTGTTTTGGGTTTTCCACTGAAGACGAGACGTGCTTCCTGCAGCAGGGTCTGTGTTAAAATGAGGAGTCTGTGTAGAACCAGTTAGAATACTAAGGAGCAGATAGTTCTGGAGTTCATGCATCACAAGAGGCTCATTATAATATTCTGGAACCTTGACATTCTTATTGACACAACAGAAAAATGCAGATTATTTAATGTTATTTTTTAAATGATCCAAGCGGATTAATTGTACTGCTGTTTGAAGCTGAGGGACAAAGTCACTGTGTAGAAAGTCAAAAATGAAGTCTTGTCACTCGAGACAGACATGTCCAAAATAATCCCCAAGGGGATTGCACACGTCTCTCACCCATTCAGTCATTTAAATTAATATTACAATAAAACCTAACTGGTGTAATCACAAGCAAACTTGGTGTTTGCCATCAAACAGTGCACAAAGGCACTAAAATAAATACATATTGTTCACATTATGCCTTCACAAATGTAAAGCCTGTTAACTATTGTGCGTCACTTTCACTTCTTTAAAAGCAAAAGGTCCAGCTGCCCAATTTTTTTAACTGTTTGTCAATTAAAAAAACATAATCGCTTTCCAACGTGTATATAACAACCTTTTCATTTAAGAAAGCTGACTCTTATTTAATTTCACAATTTAATTGTTAATTAAATTAAATGTATTGACAATATAGAATTATATATATATATTAAAAATATATATATATAATTATATATATATATATATATATATATATATATATATATATATATCTATATCTATATATATTTACATATATAATTATATATATATAAATATATATATATCTACATATATAAAAAATAAATATATATATATATATATATATAAATATGTATATAACTTAAAATACACTCTGGTCTTCCTGCTTACGAGCAGTTATATGGACAAAAACAAGGTGTACAATAAGGCCATCAAACATCCTGAATTTAGTGTTCGTGTCGAGCAAAAACCACAACAATGGTGACATGTTAATATAATCATTTATTGTAGAATCAAATAATCATCATTTTTTCAGTTTCAGTTTTCAGTTCATCAGTTCTGTGCCCATTGTCCCTGCCGGGGACGCTGCCCTGAAAGAGAACAAGAGATTACACTTGTGAGAATAAGTTCAAACTTTATCAGAACCATGAGGTGATAGAAAACAAAACACAGAATTACAAATGAGCAAAACTTACAAGAAATCCTTTCGTTCTGTAGATTTTGGGAAAGAGTGATTCCTCTGCACAACCCAGAACACTGCAGGGCGTGTCCACGTGAGGAAACGCCTCAACGAGCTGTAGAAAGAATCAAAACCAGAACAATACAATCAGAATACAACAAACAAAACATCCTTCATGTGCTGCATGTGAGCACAGGACAGACGAGAAATACATGCTCACATTATCCAGTGTGTCTGAAAGGATGTCCAGGTCCCTCTTCCCTCCTGGGCTCAGTCCGTATGACCAGTGCTGAGCGCGGCCCTGTGGCAACACTGCGCCCACAAGGAGCAGCCACAGTGCCAAGTTCTTTGGAGCCATTCTGAGGAACGAATATTGAACATATAAGCCTGTGTTGTTTCACCCCAGATACTGCCATGGCTCTCAGCCATTCTGAATGTCTTACCTTCTGTGTATACGGCAGTCAGCTCCACTGACTTGTTCTTCTCTGCTGCACACTATTATGCAAGCTTTATATGCAAGCCTGTGTCACTTCCCTTCCTTTTAGCCCAACACTTCACTACAGGGGGTGCACAAAGTGGGATTAAGCAACACTTAATGGCGACCTACAAGATTAAGAAGTTAGCCATTTCCTGCCACTTTCATGACTAAAAGACACCATAAAGGATTAAAAACCAGACGACAAAGCTGTTTTCTTCTTCTTCATAGCAGTTTATTTATAACAGTCATTCATGGAAATATATTTCCACGGTCAAGTGCAATAATCATAGATGTAGGGAGACCTACACCGCTCCCCGTCTCAAACACAAAGCAACCATTGCCCCATATTGCATTCAGTGAGATGTATTCAAAAATAAATAACTAAAGCTCTTCCATTGATTTTCACGCTCACGCTGAAAATACACAATATGATTGCCTTCATCATTCTCACAGGCTGGGTACCTACCATTGGACTGAGCGAACAGTATTGCATCAGAGCAGCTTTGAGCTACAGCTAGAGAAACTTCACCAGTCAGAGACGAACACACACACACAGACACACACACACACACACAATTGACAACCCCTTCATACTCTAACAATGCATTTTACATAAGATTATAAGCAAAAAAAAGGTACAATAAGTGAACATATACTTGTGCAAATAAGTTCAAAGCATGATTAAGTGATATACGTCGATACATCGGAACATGAACACGTGAAAATGGCTTTTTCTGTTACAAAGTTTTCTCCGAATGGGAAACTGAAGGATAATGAATGTCGTACGTCAACATTACAATGAGCAGTGCCACAGTCCAATGCATGCAAATTGTGGATCACTCGCCCACCGGATTAAAAAAAACAAAAGAGGTAGATTCACAAACAAGGAAAAGCTTTTCTTAAGAACACAAGATTTAAAAGTAGGAACGGAGAAACCTCATGTATTGCATACCCAAGCTGTGTTTAAAACTAGCCTGTCGCATAGTCTCACGCTGCACTAACAGCTGCTAGACTGTGCTATCGTTATGGCTTTGGCTTGCATTGCTTCCTTTAGAATATGTTGCATCCAGCTAAATGAAGTTAAAGAGGAATATATAACCACAGTTATTGGTAAACGCCACCTTCTGTTTCTGCTACAGCAGCATCCAGTGAAGCTCAGTGCTCTGAACTTGACTGCACGCAAATGATCTGATTGTGACTCCCATTAACACGTCAAGTAAGTGAATATACATTATGTAGAACATTAAATGATTATAGTCCATTGGATTGCATCCAGACACATCTACATACACGAGGAACATTATTTTGTTTTGGTGATATACGCAGCTGAACATTTAAAAACCGTACAAACATACATAGACGACCCTGAATAACTCCTAGTGCAAGATATTTAAAGCTAACATAATATAGGTGGAATGCCAGGGATGTGCATACAACTACCTGTACGGAGGACAGGTAAAGAGAGATTGGAAGTACACTGTAGGAGGCTGGAGGGAGAGGGCCACACACACAGCGTCCGCACTGTGTGCACACTTATCTGACACTCTGGGACATGTGCAGAGGGGTCAGCATCTCTTCAAAAATGGCTCCTTTCACATTGGAGCCTCTCAAGTTCGCTTCTTGCAGATCGCAGCCGGACAGGTCACAATTCTGCAAAACAAAGTCAGCAGAGAAGAAACCGTAAAACGGGATTAAATGCAATAATTAAATGCATAATAGAGCAATAACTATATTTATTCTAGTGCAGTAAATACTCTTATTCTAGGGCAGATTTGATTTGTGTTTATTTATTATTATTATCTTAGACGCAGTGTTGTCGGCTGCTGTTTTCTGTGTCTTTTAAGTGCAATTAAATTCCTAATTTGGTTGTATTCTGTGCAATGACATTAATGCTTTCTATTTCCAAACGGGTGGAAAACCTGCGATGTCCCTGAAGACAATTATTTTCACTGTCAATAAATACGATTCGATGTTTATATTTGTCATCACTTGAGGTGCAGAAGGCCCGTGCTCTACTTTGAGCTCTTATATTATATATTATATACATCTTAGTCAACATGTTTGTCGAGATAATCCCGTCTAACTCACCTCGAGATCCGTCCCCGCTAAAGTGGCTCCCCGCAGGTTACAGTTCTTCAGCGTTGCGTTTTTCAGAGTGGCCACACGCAGGTTGATGCCGGGCATTTGGCTTCCTTCCATGTCAACCCCCTTCAGGTTAGCGCCTGATAACAACAACATTTGGTTTAAAACGCACGACTATAAGTGTTTGACGGCTTCTACTGTGACTAAGCGTTGGGATTACCTTCCAGGTTGGCCTTCAATCCAGACGGATCTTCAAAATTGCATCCTTTGAGAGAAGCTCCCTCTGCATTGGAGCAGAGCATCTTCACTCCTTGTAAGTTAGCACCCTTCAGAAGACAACAAAGGCATTCGTAATGCTCCTTTAAGCTCATATTGACTTACACCCTACAATAATAACAAAGTCACTTCAGCCGCAACAATTAGTCGACCAATAAATAAAGAAAGAAGTCATTTTTCTTTATACTTTCTGACATTTTAAACGATTAATCCAGAAAATAAACTGCAGATTAATTCATAAATGACAATAATTGTTAGTTGCAGCCCGAACAGTCTCCAGACTGAGAGAGAAAGTGTGTATTGTTCTATTGTTGAGGTGAATGCGAGTCGGTGTGTGCCTTTGGCAAACATGTTTAAGAACAGAAGGGCCCTTCCTCCACACATCTGAGTGGGCAGCAGGTGTGAAGTGGTCCACTGTTAACCAGCAGGGACGCCAACAATTAAAAATATCACACAAATGACACACAACTTCGAGGCGAGAAGGAAATGTTCGCTTCCCCACAGCTTTGAGAACATTCTGCTGCTCACATGAGCACATGGAGAAAAGAGCTTTCACACTTACATCCAGGTTGGCTCCAGAAAGATCCGCCCGCTCCAGATTGGAGCAGCACAGGTTGGCATGTGTCAGATTGCAGCGGCTGAGATTAGCCATCTTGAAATTAATGTAGCGCAGATCAAGTCGGGACAGATCCGCGCCACTGAAGTTAAGACCCTAAAAGACAGTGAGAGTAATGTCGTCAAATGTTAACTTAGTGGAGTGAGATGCCGGAGTGAATGGATCTCGTGCAGCCGTACCTGACAGCGGAGCTCGGATTTGGTGGGTGTTGCCAGAAGAAAGCGAACAAACTCCTTACGGGAAATGGGAGAGTGGTCCTCCGGTGGCTGTGTGTTCTGTTTCCAAAGTAAGGGCGGCAAGTCACGATGCATTCAAGGGAGTGTTTCCAAATCAAAACGATTCACTTTCCAAACGTCGTATTACCTTAAGTGCTACTTCCAGCTGTTCGGCAAGTCGCTCAATTCCAAAGAAGCGAGCCTCCTCGAGGACGCCTGGAGGACACATTTGATCAGATTACATTTGACGACCCTCGTCAGGCTTCTCTCCATTTAGGGTTCGTCAGAAAGCTTACCTCGTATATTTATGCCTTCATTGATGATGAGCTGACCGTGTCGCAAGTAGTTGAGAATAGGCTCAAAGTATTCGGGGCTGCGGTCGATCAGGTAAGCCCCGTGCTTGTCCTGCTTGTTCCCCCACACATCTGGAGCACGATCAACAAAGTGTCAAGAAGAGGCCTCACATAAAACAAAAATGAAATCGTCGGCTCTGTAGTTTTAACTGACCTTTGTCTCGAAACATGTGAGCAAGCATACTCTCTGGCTCCTTGCTGACCAAGGTGCTCCTGAACACACACACAGAACACAATGAAAGCAGAACATACACCGTGGTACAGCAATCACAAGTCTTTTATAATGTGTGTTACTCCTGAAAACGGCAGTAAGAACGCAGATACCTGGTGGTGGTGAAAGGACGACCACCAATATTAAGGGTCAGCCAATCGGTGTGAGCTCCATGCTGATCAGATGTAACCTTGGATTCATTTTGAGGGTCTGTGATATAAAAAAGAGGAAAAAGACTTGAGTGTCTGAGACCATATTCACACTTAAAACTGAAAATGGCTCCTGCAGCCATGGATGGTTTACTGAACGAGCCTACCAGGCACACGCCCCCCGTGGTCAAGAACAGCCCTACTACAAAGAGACACAGATAAACACCAAAACAACTATAAAGCGTGAGTCTGCCTCCTATGTAGAAGAGGTGGTGGTGGGGGGGCTTTTGCATGTTTGTGCCCGGGGGGCCCATTAACTCATAATCCGCCCATGTCTGCAGCAGACATGCCACAGCACTCACCAATGAATGGATCTCCTTCTGACACATACAACACGTCGTCATCTCTGAAACACAGATGCATCACAGATTAATCTTGCATGCTCATAATGCATTATAATTATAATTATTATTATTATTGTTATCATCATGTGATCTTACCTTATAAGGGCAATGTCATCTATGAGACCACCCTTTCCATTGTATAAAGAAGCAGCTTTGATTCCTAATTTATTGCTTGCTACTGATAGCAGGTCTGACAAGGTCCCGTATACAGCTACAACCTAAAACAAAATAAAAAGTCAAATGTTACATGTATTCATGGACTGCATCTGTTAGTTAAGTGCAAGCTTTCAATAAGTTATTTAAGATTTTAAAAATGTATTAAGGAAGGTATTATAACGCATATAATAATTTATAAAGTATGACAAACATATGTTAGTAATTGAAATATTGCGTATGACATACATACATTGGGCTCATGGCAAACTCATCTTTCCCAATAATGTCCAAATTATTGGGAAAGATGAGTCATATAATCAATTAATAACAAAAGTGATGAGTAGTTTTTGTATTTTGTATGACAACAATATGTTCATAATGGAAATTTGAAAAAAGCATATTTATATAAATATTGCACTTTCTTGTTGAGATGACACCACTTTGAGTTTAAAAACCTTTCTTAAACTGCAACTAATACCTCATCCTATCGTCCACATTCACAATTACAGTCTCAAATGTTATATTTATTATCAGCATACCACATAAATAAATTGTACTTATTGCAATGTCGGACATTAAAAGGGAAAAGCTAAGTCATATAATCAATTAATAACAAAAGTGCTGAATACGTTTTGTAGTGTAGTTTTTGGTGATATATAAATGATCCTTTGCACCAATGATCAATACACAGTCACAGCACAAAGTAACGTGTCGCAGGTTGTTTTATACAACTGGGAAATCAGAGAGCACCTGAAGGGGTCCTTCTGCCTGCAGCTCTGTGATTGGTCGGATAGGCGCGTTTGTTTTACACGTCGGGTTGTCTGGTGGTGCAAACGTGTGTAGCCCTGGAGGTTTTTTGGTTTTGGATAACAAGAATAACATCGTTGTTTCTAACTATATCTAATTTCTACTTTTTTTATTCGGTTAAACTTTAATTCACAATTGTTCGGGCTTGTGTGTTTCAAAGCTAGGCCTGTTGGTGGTGGTAATGCACCACAAAGTTGTCGACCATTTTTAAAGATAGAAGAAGAAACACGGAACTGTCAAACGGCACAATACAATGCATGCATGCAACTCAAAAACTAGTGTCCAGCTTCAGGTTTGAATCCATCTGGAACTGTTTTGTTTTATATTTGTGTTATCCCTATTGACACAATGGCGTCCGATAGACAACATTGTTCGTGTTGCTCCCATCCAGCCTCCTCTCCCAGTGTTCACCAGACGCTGAGTGAAATGGATTTTGAACGAGGTTTGCATTCATGTGTGTCATGCATGTGGTGGCTTGTTAGATATATTTAAAGTAGATTTATAGAATATATTACATAAACTAGTTTTCACTTTGGCTGACAATTGTTTTTTTCAACTACAGTACTGTGTTGTTCTTCTATGCAGGTATCTGGTCTTCTGCAATGGATGGGGACCTGCAGAGGGTCAAGTACTTGGTCCAAAAAGGCACAGACTTGTTGTGTATTTTTATCTCAGCACTATGCAGGTTGCAGTGGTCATCACGCCGTCTGCAAGTTTCTCCTTGAGAATCGTGCTTGTGCATCTCCCCAGACACCAGGCGGAGCCACGCCGCTCCATCGATCGGCCTACTGCGGTCATCTGGATGTGGTTAGACTCCTGCTGCAGCACAGAGCAGATCCAATGCTCTGTGACGACGACGGTGCATCCCCATTACATAAGGTACAGAACTGCCAGCAACAATAAGAAAATAAAAGATTTCCAGAGAGACACTTTGATGATCTTTTAACCTGGCGTCTGTACTTGTTGCTCTATTAAATGCTTGAGCAGGCTGCAGAACGAGGTCATGAAGAGGTGTGTCAGCTGCTGCTGGAGCACAGTGCTGCACTCTGCAGCCAGGTGAACAAGAGGCTCCAGCTACCCTTCCAGCTGGCACCGCAGGGAGATCTGCAGGAGCTCTTAAAACCCCCTCAGTGACGACAGACACGCTGCATCTGGGGCATGCTGAACTCTAACAAATGACATGAGCTCAAAACATACTAGGTGAGGCCCGCACAAGTCAGGATGACACTCATCTCCACCTGGATTCACTACATTTGGCTACATCGTGGGGGTTGCAAACCAAACACATGGAGAGCAGAACCGTACGAGACACAACAAGGACAAAAACAAAGTAAATATCAAGACAGAAGAAAAGAGTTACAACTATAGGCTATGGAAATGAATGCACAGAAAACATTAATTTACATGCAGCATGATGACACCGTGTCTCTCACACAAAACTATATGTTTAACTATAACTATATATATAACTATATGTTTTATAAACACTGTTTTCTCTAACGTCAGCAATAAAGAATGTTTTCTTTGAACATGTTTGACACACTTTGTATTAAAACTTCTGTCCGGTGCTTTTTGACACGTGGCAGCAGGGGGAGCTATTGTCTTAAAAGCAGCATGTGTGTGTTTCAGCCCCCCCCCCCCCCTGTGCAACATGTGAATGAGCTTGGCAGCTCACGCACAGTGACCTCATTCGATCCTCACGGCACACTGTTGGGAAACTAAACGGGGTGACTGTTAGAAGGAGAGAACAGCATCAGTGCAACTGTTGCAGCTGACAGTAAGACATCAGCGGTGGACACCACTGTTCTGTTCGTGCCACCATACGAGGGGAACGAATAATGAAGTTGAGATGGACTTTTCGAGATGCTCAGCCTACATATTTTGCTCGTGACATGTCTCAGCTGCTTCTGCCGTACGAGTTCAACGTCTCTTGAGTGTTTCAGCAAATCATTTTGGACCTACTGCTTCGGGAGTCGCTCACACTTTACACTGAAAGCAGATGTTGATCGTTGAACTTTGTATTTCCAGTGAACTGTCAGTAATTATTATTCCCGAGCTTATTGATGCCTCTTTGTGTATCAATGTGAGCTGTCAGGGAAGATTAAAGCAAAACTCAATAATAGCTTCACCGTCACACAGAATCTTTATTTTTAAGCGTTAGCCGTTATTAGCTTTTGTCTTGAGATAACTCGTCCTTTCTTTAGCTCATCAAAGGCCGAGCACATTACTGGCATTTACATTCACAGGGAACAAAGGATGGAAGCTTGTGGGGGAATAAAGGATGTTGATATTTCCATATCTACTGAAACAGATGGAAATACTTTAACTATTGTCTCATATACTTACTTATTCACAGCATGTTCAATAAGTAACACATGCACGTGCAAGAGGCAGATCCCCGCAAGCCTTGCACAGATGTGCACTGTGTGCTGCACTTCTCCCGCGCTCCTGCAGACCTCGCAAACACGACGACGCCGCAACACAAACCTCTCGCTGCAGTCTGAGGAACTTTCATTGGGTCCGCTGGTGGGTGGTGTTTCCAAACTACCTTCAAACCACATCCAGTGCCGTGACTGGAGGGGTGCCAGGCCACATCTGGAGCTCATTGCAGCTGACGCCACACAGCACAAGGAGATGGGGTGTCAGGGGCGGGGGGTGGGATTGGGGTATTTTAGCTCGCAGAACTAAACTAAAAGAGCTGTTTACACTCAGTGACGAGTTCCTCCTTCCACACAGCTGAGGAGCTGTAAACAGGATCACCCATTTTGAGTGCCACAAGTCGGTAATAGCAGGGTTTGGTGTTTTTTACTGCTCACTGAGGAGATCGGTTGGAGTATATCCCTGTTTGTTTTCACAATAGCAGAGGGGAACAAAGCATATTATGCTATTTGAATCAAACCAGTAATTTTGACTGGCACACACACTCTCACACCCGCCCACAGCACCTCCCGATTGTTCCCTTGCCAGCTTCTATGTAACATAATCAAAGTTGATGTCTAAGATTTGCGAGCAGCGAGCGAGGTAATGAAAACCCTCTGTGTCACTCAGTAAAAGCGGAGGAATATTAAAGGGAAGGGCCTCGTTCTTTTTTTAAAATCATTTTCTCCACGGGCTGGTTTGAGTTTGAGAGCCGCTTTGCCCCCCCTTATGTGGAAACAATCAGAGGCTGGTGTGTGGTGGTTGAAAATAAGCAGCTTTGTAAGCACGTTTCTTTCAATTAACTCTGCTACTTAACTCCAGTACAACTGTTGCAACACGTCGGGGATATCTACGGGGATATTGTGTGATTTTTAAGCCTAGCTTTTCAGAGCTTTCTCGTAATAGGAGGACTCCACAAGATGAGGAATTTGGATTACAGCTCTGTTTAGTCAGATTTATTTGGAAAGCAATGAAACTTCCTGGACCTGGAACCCACTTCCACCATAATGAGTCCAAGTTAAACCAGGGCTGGATGTTTTCCCCCCTCAGAAATAGAAGGTGGTCTGTGTGCCATGTTTGCGTGGAGGATTTGAAGTCAGTGGTTTTTATTACAGCGCTTCAGCTTTAGTGTGTCAAAGCTGTAAAATGAGTCTGTGTCTCGTTCAACACTGAGAAATATATCATTTGCTATTTTACTCCACTTAGATGTCAGTTATTTCCATGTTGTGGACATCGGGACGCTTGTTTTCACAGAGGGTCAGCTGGTCCTTTATCTTCCCTGTGTCCACGTGTACACAACTAATGCCCTTCTCTTGCCTCCCAGCTGCCCTGGCACAGCCCGAGCTGTCTGAGTTATCCCCAAGTAATCAGGTAAATGGCTGGCAGATGGGCACACACTAAGAAGTGGAGGACCAGACTCTGGCACGGAGCACCGCCCCGCTTCGTCTCATCTGCATCAGGGGAAGCAGGAGCGCGGGTGTTGGGTGAGGGGGCGTGTGTAATCAAATCTACGGGAGCTGCTCCTCAGAGATGCTGCTTAATCCAATTTAGGCCCACTCCCACTTCAAAGCAGCATGTCGTCTGCCGGTCGAAGTGATGTTGCAGATCTTACGCTCCCATTTTCCAGGTCAGCGGGTGACGAAAGCCGTGAGTCCAGAGGCTGCACGCGGCTCTTCCAGGCCACCAGCGCAGTGACTGTGGGAAACATCGGGCTTATCATGTGATCCATCGGGACAACGTCACACGTGCTTTTGTAGATATAATCAAAACACCACAAACACAAGAAGAAGCTGAAAGACACCAGACCCAACAATGCTAATGAGCTAAAGGCCGCTATTGAAGCATCCTGGGCATCCATAACACCTCAGCAATGCCACAGGCTGATTGCCTCCATGCCACGCCGCATTGATGCAGTAATCCGTGCAAAAGGATTCCCAACCAAGTACTGAGTGCATTAATGGACATTTTCAAATGTTTGATTTTGTTTTGCTGTTATAAATCTTTTTTTTTACTTGGTCTGAGGAACTATTCTAATTTTTTGAGATAGGATTTTTGAGTTTTCTTAAGCTGTAAGCCATAATCAGCAATATTAAAATAATAAAAGGCTTGCAATATTTCAGTTGATTTGTAATGAATCCAGAATGCATGACATTTTTGTTTTTTTAATTGCATTACAGAAAATAAAGAACTTTATCACAATATTCTAATTTTCTGAGACAGTCCTGTATGTCCGGGGAATTTGGGTTCCTGCAGCCACACTCGGGCTAAAACTCAAGCAACACATCTGGACAATGTCGCAGCGTCTCTGCCATAATCATGAAGAAGTTTCCCCTGGAAGCTGTGCTCATGGATCACGCTGTGATCTCTCTGTTATTGTGGGCATATTTGAGGAGGAAAGTTTATTTTCCCAGATGGTATTCCTCTGACTCTGTGGTGGACGGGTTGGTTTTTATTGATTATGGAGATGTAATCTTCTCAAAAGCAGGGCCAGACAAACAAACCCATAAACTGAACCATATGAGTCAGAGGACAATTAATGAAGCTTTTGGGATCACATATGGAGGTCCCATCACACTTGTTAGAAATCAGATTATCGTGCATCATCTGCCAAATGTGCAGAGGAACAATCTGCTGTGCGTGCTCCTCACTTCTCCAGCATTGGGTACATGCACAGGTTTACTTGTCGTCCGTCCTTTGCATGTCTTTTCCCCATTTCTCCTCTGTCGTTCAGAGCAAAGACTTGAGAATTAAGAAGTTTTAAGACTATATATTTCACAGTAAACCTGCCAGGAAGGTTGGTTTTCATGCAGACTCTGAGATAACATGAACTGGGACAGTTATACAAAGTTGAATACTACTATATGTATCTGCTTGCAGCACAGGCAAATGTTTTCCACATCCAGTTCCAGTTACAATGTGGTTTATAAATATGCTGGTGCAGGTTTATGGTGCTCAACATGTGTCATTCAGCTTCACTTTGTTTTCATGAGATTAAAAGCTCCTAAAAACAAACAAGTCCCGTAAAGTTTGGCAACAATTAATATCCTATTTTCTACTTTAATATACAAATGAATCCACTACATTAATCAACTGTTTACTCACAACATACTTTATAAAAAGAGTGCATATATATTCTATTATATATTCCTAAAGAAATAAAATGTGTTAGTAACAGTAATCCAATATAATAATCTGTAATCCACTCCCACAGGAGCCTTTTCCTGCGCTGTATGTAGAGTAGATAAAGTATAGATTAAATACATTTGGCTGGTAATACTTTAACACTTTAAATGCACCTGTAACGGACTATGTTTAGTGGCTACCTGTCTATAAATGAGCAGACGAAGGATAATGGAGCATGAAAGGAACACTTCATGTAAAGAGAAGATCCTGCCAGCCTTTGTTTTGTATCGATCAGATTCTTCAGTGATGGGAAATATAGTTTGAGTACAACAGACGTGAGGAGCTGCGCTTTGGTAATGGTGATGATTCACACCTAAAACAATGCAGCCGACACCACCTCCCCTACGGCACAAATATTCACAACTGCAGTGACAATACTCCCCATTCAGTGTGAATGACCGGGGAACGCAACACCGCGCTGCACGTGTAATTGAACAAGATGGTTACGCTGATGAACTAAGACTCACAGAGGCACGCCGTCCCTCTGTCAGCAGGTGCCCGGCACACACTGGCCCATTCATATGCGCATTCCTGTCTCTCCACTCGCAGCCCAGCAGGTTCCTCGCGGCCACTCAGGACAGAGGCTGACGCACACAAAGGGTCTTCAATCTGCCTCAGACAACAGCCAGCATAAAGGCCCGGAAAGCCACAACAGCGTCGTGTCAAAGAGCAGGCTGGGGGTGGTGAGCAGAGTTTGGGGGGGCCCTGCGCAGAACAGGGGCGCTGCTGATGGACGGATGAGGGCTGGGCTCAAACAACGTATAGTGGAAGGACTGTCTGAGGTCTCTCTGCATAAAGGAGGATATTTGTACTTGCTCAGTAACAATGGAATGCAAACAGGAGAAGCGAGGACAATAAAACAGCACTTTGGGGCGATGAAGAAGCTCCTAGGGAAATGTTCATGCAAAGCGTCCCTGCAGGCAGATATTGTTGCATGACTCTCTGTTTGTCCCCATGCTGATGTGTGGCTTAGCCTTCCTCCAGTTTGCTTTTGCATAAGGTATTCCTGGCTTTAACAGGGTCCGGCGTATTTCCTTACGCTGAAAGGAAGTGAGGAGTGGTCAGAGATGCCCCTCCTCATCTTAAAACACACTTGTGTTTGGACTGAGCTTTTGTCAAGCGAAGGTTCAACTGACTTTAAAGCGAACGTGCTCGTGCTCCTGCCTCCAGTGACATTACTTCATCGTTTTTGTAAACAACCTGTGGAGATTTCTTTAGCATCTCCATTCAGATGCAAAGTAATTATTAATAACAAATCAGAAAGGTTATGCCTTCGTTTTAGAGCCTTTCAGTTCAGCGCCGTCTGTTTCTTGAGCGACCACGGCATGTGTACATCTCAGAGTCGGGTTAATGATTAACGATGCCCCACATCATACAAGTTCTCTCACGTGTGCCAGTGATCAAGACGTCTCCCCTGTGCCGCTAGAAACAACCAAAATCTTTTATTGCTCTGCAATCGTTGTAGTTTTTTCCTCTCTCATCTGTTTTGAAACAAATCTTACCACCCAAAAGCTTTCGCTGAGCAGACCGGGGGGGGGGGGGGTGAAAGATTTGCAGAGTTTCAGATACATCAGTCACCTCCCCTATCATCAGGAGAAAACAATAAGCAACCCGATGAATAAACAATCCCCACATGTTATGACTCCTGCCAAGGCTTTCTTGTCCTCTGCAGAACGTTTCTAAATCATTAACAGCTCGTTGCACGTCCCGGGGGAACTCTTTATCAGTGACACCAAAAAGAAGCGTCTTTAAAATGTCTGGCTTTCAAACGGCCGTTGCATCAAAGGTCGTCTCCGCCGTGTTTTGATGCTCTGAACTCGTAAGATGTGGCTGATGGCAGCACATTGCACGTTTAACTCTCACTATTAGTTCCCCAATAAACATGCTTGTTTAGTTTTTTTTCCTCTGGTATGTGTGCGGTTGACAGATTCACCCTCCATCTGCTGCATGGCTCAGTGTGTAAACGTGTGACGTGTGCTTCAGCATTAGTCACTATAACTCTAACTGGCCAAGAGTCTGGCCTTCCACTCGTGTGTGTACGTGAAGCAGGTGAGCTGAGTTTAATATAAAGACTGGGAACAGATAATGGGGCGAGCTTAGCTCCGTCCACAGGGAACTAAATGTGCCCACCAGGACGTCTAAAGCTCACAGTTTAAAGGAGCAGTGTGCCTGCCGTTTGCGCTCACCCCACCTTTGGAAGCGTGTCAGAGAACAACATAGAAAACAAGAAGTGGCAGTTCATCAAATGACCACTTGAGCTTGGGAGCCTATTTCCATAAAATGCTCAACTTTACAGCAAAAGTAAAACAGCCTGGCACAAAAGGAGTTCTGGCCTCTGTAGCTAATGTCCCCCCCCCCCCCTTTTGTTTGGTTTGTCCGCTGTGGGCTACTGTAGAAGATGGAGGTGCGACAGAAGAGGACTCGCTCCCTATGAAGGGCTCATTCTACTTATTCTATTATACACTAAACAAATAAATATTATATTCCATGTCAGCTCATAGATCCTCCCACGTTCTGCACGCTGGCCCTTTAAATAGACGATCAGTCGGCTGCAAGAATTTAACATAAATGTAAGAAAACGTGCGTCTGCATGTGAGTTTATTAAGTGTGTGAGAACGACAAAGCAGCTAACAAGACAAATATAATAACTTTAGATTAATTCACAGCAGGAACAAGTTAAAGCTTGTTCGTGGAGTTCATAAACGCTGATGAATTTAGTTTTATGGCTTTTATGATTCTCTCCTTTATATGTATTTGATATATTGTTTCTCTCGGGGCGTGTGCAGTATTTGACGTACCTTGTTACCGCGTGATACATTTCCTTTAGTGAAGTTTGTATTTCTGTTTTGCTCTCACACTTTATTATATGACATTAGAGTTATTACCGTATAATCTCGTCTTGATGAGTCGTGTGTTTGCTGATCACTAAAACAGCAATACGAAGGTGTTTGTGGAGGACAGGTAGAAGAGAGTATCTTTATTACTTTGCTCAGTTGTCTTTATATGCGACTCCTCAGTACTAACCTCAAAATACTCCATTTAGATCTCCAATAAAGTATAAAGTTAAATATAAAGTCACCACATTTGGTGATTTAACACCACACGAGGCTCGTGGGAGATGAAAGGTCGAACACATGTTGAAACACAAGTCTGTTTCTTTGTCACCCTTTTCTTTAATCTAACTACCAAGCCGGGCCTCATGTGTCTCTGCAGCTTCAGTCGTCAATCATTTGTCAATTGTGTCATGAAATCAAAGACCATATGAGCTCTTCGGGTATGAACTATGCGTTTGATCAGGCGGTGCAAATTTGTGTTTGTGCTGAGCCGGCAGATACATTTTAAATTCCGATGCTCTTTGAAATGCTGCCAAAGTATATGATCTTTACGCCAGCACAATAAAGCTATTTTATAGTTGTTTTGAACATGAAGGTGATGAAAGTGCTTTATGTCAGTGAATTAGTATTCAGGCTGGTTATCTGATTTCCGGTAAATACCACATTTCCCTCCTCGGACACACACTCGTGATATTACCCGCTCTCGCTCAGTCGGTGAACTTCTCTTTACACTTAGAAACTTTGGTCTTCTCACGTATCAGCTTCTGCTCTCGTGGCCTTAACGCACAATATACTTTTAGTTTCGTCACTAAGAGCTTCTTTCATGGTTCCCAAAAGTCCTTGAAATCCTTGAACGGTCATTGAAAGTGCTTGAATTTATATGTTTTGTGCAAAACTAGAAATTGAACGTTTTTTCTGTGAGCTTCTGTAAAGCCTGTTAGTTCTCATTGTAAAAGTGTAAAAACGTCAAATGCGCTGTTGAGGTAACTGACCTGGAACGTCCTTGAAAAGTACTTGAATGTGATGTTTAAGAATATGTGGTAACCATGTTCTTTGTAAAAGGCAAAACAATATATATTATTGTTCTTTTATGTCTTCATGAGACTTTTCTCAATGATCCCAAAGTGTCCTTTCAAAGTAAAAGTGGTGTTCAATAAGAATGAACTCTTCCAGTCTTCAATGACCTTATAGAGATCTTATTTAACTCTACATGTATTTAATATTCGTATGTATTATGCAATCAGGACTGAGTTTGTAGAAATGAGTGCATGTAGTTAATTTCCACTATGGTAATTGTAATGTAACACAGGAGCGCTATAATTATTTAAAGTCACCATTATTATCCTGTGTATCGTCTAGTCTCAAATCCCACAATGCAAAGAGAGCGCGGTGTGGAGAGCTGGTGGAGCTCTGGGGGCTCTGGTGGGGCTCTGGTGGAGCTCTGGGGGCTCTGGTGGGGCTCTGGTGGAGCTCTGGTGGGGCTCTGGGGGAGCTCTGGTGGAGCTCTGGGAGCTCTGGTGGAGCTCTGGTGGAGCTCTGGGGGCTCTGGGGGAGCTCTGGTGCTGTGGATGGCAGGGGGAGCCAGGTTTCTACCAACCCGGGCAGACCTGCGACAAGCTGGAAAGTCACAGCCGGAATAAAGTCGGAAGTCCGGCTGTTTGGACATTCAAAATAAAAGCTGCGCTTTCGCGACAACACATCAGCATTTGTGTGGAGCAAAACAACAAACATCACGTTGAAACAGACAATGCATTGAATAGGGAGTGAATATGTTGCGTGAAAATAATTCAAATTGCATTACGGTGCACACTGTGGTTAAGAAACCATTACTTTAATTTTCCTACATTTCTTTAGTAGACCCTGAAAGTTTTAGTTATTCTTTCCTTTCCCTGAATCTTTTACTTTGTTGTCAAATATATTACATTTTTGTATATATTTACTGCAGTAAATATAATATATTTTACAATGAAAACTGGAACATGTATCCTCCATGTAATGATTGTATTGCATTTTCTCGAAAAAGTTATAAATAAATGGAAACACATTAAAACAACTTTGAAGAGCAACAAAATGATGCCACACAAGTATTTATTTACTATGTTTGTGTTTAATGCAATTTTATGTGACTCTCATGGGTGTTTGTTTTTATGGTGTTTGTGAGACAATTTTCTATCAATATGTGATTAAACCTTGAAGTCAGTAAAACATGAACACAATGTTTTGATGTGGCAACAGCTGGTCTGCAACAAATAACAAAATAAAGGTTATGTTTGCAACACATTGCTGTAATGGTGCTTTTATCTCTCAACAACCACAACACATATGTTCAATAAATGCATCCTCCCCACTTTAATATTCCTTTAATCTTGCAAAATGTAGTGTTTAAAAAAATTAATCCCCTAAAATGTTGCACAATTAACTACACAAGTATATCTTTGTTTACATTACTACAGCAAAGACAACAAAGTAAAATAAGAAGTATGTTAAAATAAGTAGCATCATTAAATGGTAGTGAATATATAAAAGTGGTTAAGTATTGGTAACTTACAATAATCTATTATAAAGAAATGTATATTGCACATGGCAGTGATAATTGCACAATGGTGTCCGCTGCTGGCTTTTATTTTGTAGTCAGAGACCGGAAGTGGTCCGTGTCTCCACCTGGGTGTTGACGGTGGCCCGGAGGATGCGCATATTCTCAGATTTAAGGGGGAAGGTTTGGAGCAGCCTGGTCTCTCGTTGTTCAACAAGCATTTCTCCGCCAGGAATCGTCAAAAAGACTTTCTAGGATTCACATTAGTCCCACACTTTTGTAGAAATACAACACCGAGCGACGTTTTCTCTGCGGGGGTGTTTTGTTTTTTATTAGACTTGAAGTTGAAACAACTTTAGGAAACAGTTTTCGGACGTGAGGCGACTTCATTTCATCGCGAGCGAAACGTTTTGGGATAAAGGGAATACCCAAAGCACGCAGACTTGCTCTGCACGTAGTTTCCTCGGTGCTGTTGCAGGGTTAGGTCACCTGTGTGAGGTAAGACACTGTTGCAAAGTAAATCCGGGAGAAGTTACAATTAAAAAACTCTATTTCGGAAGTTATTTTTCCGCTCCGTTGAATTATCTGCGTGTTTTTTCTCGGGACCCACATTCTCTGCTTTTCTCAACAAAAAAAAAAGCATGCGCAAACTTTTTTTAGTCCAACGTTAATATCCTGGAGATCCTCGTGAACCACACATTTAAGTCTGGATGTACTGCTTTTTGGGAAGTTTTTCTGCATCCAATCTCCGGAGTCTTCCTCATCTGAGCGACACTGGCTGCTTCACAGCCCCCCGCCACTAAGGTGAGTCTTATTACCCCTCCACTCTTTTACTTCATGTGTACACGCTCACATGTTAATATTGTTCCACTTCTGCACTTCTTGTCTGGATGAACCTCATGTCCTACATGCAGCTAAGTGTGGCTCTTAGATTAATAACTTTATTTCTGACACATGTTTTGATTTTTAGAAAATATGTTATGATCTGAAAATGAGTAAAAAAAAAAAAAATGGGGCATCTTGGTGTTTTTTGCTTTTTGCTTTTTGGAGATTAGAGAGCGCGTTTCATGCGTAGTAACACCTCCAGTCTCCTCCATGCTTGGAAATAAAGAGGACAAACAGTAAAGCACAAGGCCCAAATGTTCCTGCTAACAGCTTCCCCGGGTTTCTATCTACAGTCCCAGCAGGCGCCTGTAATCACATGAGATAATGTACGTGAATAAATACTCCCACACTGAGGGTGAAACTTAGAAAGCAAATGTTTGAAACTGCACATGATGGCATTATCTCCTTAACAACACAAAAACATTGGAGTTTCATGGATCAGTTGCACAAATGATCCTGTTCCAGTGTCACTTTATTCTTCCACAGGCTAAAACATAACCAGGAAAGGTTCAATTCACATCTTAACAACTTTATTTTCCTTTCAAATCATTGGTGGACTTACGAAGTGAAATAACATCCTTACATTCTCAGAGGACGGCCATCATTACTACATCTGTCATGAAGTCTGGGTCTGCAGGGGCCAGTCTGATGTTCTGCAAAGCCCTAAATGTTATGATATAAACGCAGAGGGAGAAGATGGATGGTTTTAGAAGAGCAGCGTGTCCACGGGGAGTTCAGCAGGAGGGAAACGCGTTTTCTCCTGCACCATATGATGGGATGTGAGGAATAGACCTGCCCTTTAATTTACCAGGCTGCTTATTGTGTCTTTAACTTCCAGGAATTGTGTTTATCGTGACTAAATCCATCAAGAAACCCGTGCACTGCTGTGTGAGAGGGTGGATTGTACTAGTGTGTAGATTGTAGTCTACCTTCAGATTGATATTTTAGTAGTTTTTCAAGAGGGTTTAGGGTGTACTTTGATGTTTTGGGCTGATTTTAATTCAGATACACCTCGTGCATGTCGGTAACCTCACCAGTTGTGCTCCAGATGTAACCTCCCTTGGGAAGACACACACATTAATGCATCCTGAGAGACGTTGGAGTCAACCTAATGTGTGTGTCGGATGGCTTGACATTGATGGTCTTTACATTTCAGTGTAATCTCATGACACCTGATCTCCCCCCCCCCCCCCCCCCCACGGCACACTGGTGGCAAAGCACTGATTGAGTTTGTGAGGCTGCAAAGAAAAGTGTGTTTTTGTGAAAACAGAAGCCTCGAGGAGACGGTCTGATGTCTGCTGAGCTGCAGCCGTGTGCAGACCGGCCTGTTGCTGGCTGGGAGCGCAGGGGGCTCCACAATTTGGGAGCTGAGGAATTTTATGCATGGATGGCAGTGAACAGTAATTATGGCGCAGGCCATGTTTTGGGTTCGGCCTGTAACCTTTGTCTTCGTATAATGAGAGCAGCTAAATGTGTCTTGCGTGTTTTAATCTGTTTAGTTGGACCCTCTTTTTTTTATTTGCCGTTGAAGAGCTTTGGGATTTTTTGTACGGAGCGAAATGTTTTAATCCTTCCAAATGAAAGTGTTTTTATTTTCCGAGCAGCTGCTGTTCATCAGCTATGGATCACTTTAAACAAATCCTTTTTGTTTCATACATTTATAAAACTGATCCCTGGAAAAGGTGAGCAAGGAACTCATGAATGGACTTTTCATGACTCACCAACAAGTGTTGATGATCACCATCTGAAAAGTAAAATGTTTTAGAAAGCGAGGAACAAGTATCCTCTAGTAAAGCGTGGTATAAATATCATTTCTTATCATGAATCTGTGTATTTCAGTTTGTCTCTGACGGGTTTAGACGTTTAATCCACCAGAACCAGTCGACACATGTTCCCAGTAAGGGACTGTAGTGCTGGGGAGATCAGCGCTTTGGTGTCCCCGGTGTTGTTTCTGTAAAACCGACTGTCTCGTTTAAAGAATACAAATATTATCTGCCACTGAACCCTCATATGTGGTTACTGAGTTCAGCTCGATGTATGTTCTGAGGCGGTTTATTTTACTGTAGAACAATAAGATGAGATCGTGACTGTCGGTACAAAGTCACAGTACATTTAGATTTAAGAATATTAAATGAGTATCATGCTAACGAGGCTACAACCCGACTCAACTGTGTCGCTCTCGTCTCTGAACTCCTCCCAAGTTCAAGGTGTGTGTGTGTGTGTGTGTGTGTGTGTGTGTGTGTGTGTGTAAAACTCGTGCTCCCACGGGAGCCGACGATGACAAAGTGTTGTGTCATCCTCTGAAGAAGCTGCTTCCGCCTCGCTCAATTATTGACGGTCGTCGTAGTGACGCGGGCCGCGGGGGGGAACGTGGTTTCGGACGCTCTCTGCGGTTCCTTCTGTCTGGCAGCAGAAGCACCTTTTTTTTTTTTTGGAGCGTTCCCAAAACACTGACTCACTGCTTACAGAGCCGCGATGACCAAGCTTCTTTATCCCCCTCGGACCCCCCTGACCCAGCTCAGCTGCTGGAACACTAGGCCATTCTTGGAAAGTGAAATTGAATTGGTTTTGAGGAGGACACGATGTTTCAGCGAACACTCACACAAGCGATTACCTCTTAAAGGAAAGCACAGCTGCAACACGACTCTGTGTGAGTCGCTCTGTGTGACCCAGATGTTGCTGTTTTACAGAGCACACGATGATACTCTGGATTTATGGCTTGATTTGTAGGGTCTTCCTTGATGAGGCCTTTGACGTATGTAAAAACTAGCATTAGTTTGACCCTTCCTGGCAACTCATTGGAGCAAATGGTTGCAGGGGTGGATTGGGGGGGGGGGTCAATTTGGGCTTGGGGACCAAAACTAACTGTTAGGTGATAGATCTCTCAGCGTGGAAACGATGGCCCGGCGCAGTCTCTCTCTACAAGGGTGTCACATAACAGGCTGTAGGTTTTTTTTGGGGGTCTTTAAACAAATTCCTCAAGGGGGGGTTTGGGGGCAAGTGTTAATCTCTGTGGCCAGATGCTGCAGAAGGGATGATGATGCAAGCAGATGTGCATGTGAGGGTCGCCCGCTGCCCCGTTTTGGAGGGTACTGTACATCTCTTTAACCCCAACAGTGGCAGAAACATTTGAGTGTTACGACTTTTTATAATTTTATACTTCAATAGTTACTTTGTAGTCCTTGGAAAGTTTGGAAAATACTCATCGTGATATGAGACTAGATATGGGCTTTGATTTTGGATATGGTAATGTGGCGTAAGTCTTTCCCTGGTTTTAAAAGCTGCATTACAGAAAGATTATGTCATTTTTCTCAACCTGCTAGACTGTTCAAGCTGTTCTGTAACTTCACCCTCTTAGTATCTTTAAGCAACAATTATCAAAAAGCACCAAAACTAAACGGTACAATATCGTCGTGATATAGTACTGGTGTTTGTTGTTGTCACAGCAGACATGGAGCGAAACCCTGAGAAAGTAAAAGATCTGAATGAGTTACCTTGAAAGTGCTTGAAAGTGCTTGAAAGTGCTTGAAAGGTGCTTGAAAAGTGCTTGAATCTTACACTTGAAAAGCTGCACGGACCTTGTGAAAACAAAAATGCTGAATTCCTAAGAACTGAGCGAGATGTGTCCAGTGTTTGTTCGAGCTATCGGAGCGAGGCTGGTGCGCTGCAGCTTCTTATCAGTGTTCTCGTACATGCAGGCCTAAATGCTTACCTTGAACCTTCTGGAAATACAGAATATTCTCTTCTTTTCTTTTGACGAGTGAGGAATTTCCTTGTCAACAAAACTATAGATTGCCATTCATTTGTAAACATGTCCGGTATTTATTACGAGAGCCCCAGAACACATTCTCCATTACGTCTGTGTCTTTCTCACAAACGTGTACCCTGAGCTCATTTTGACTTCTCGCTCACGTGGTCGTCATGCATTCATTTAGTTTTTTATGACTTTTTGTTTGTTTTTCAGCGTCGCACTGTGAATGACCCGCTGCTGATGCTCCGACTGTCTGAATGGAGTTCCAGTCGCAGAACAGCCAACAGTTGTAGCTCCCTCAGCAGGATGCTGATGAGACCAAGTGTACTACTGTGTCTGGTTTTATTCTCCCAAGTCTCCAGGACCCAGTGCCGGCCTGCCAGCAGTGATGAAGGTAAGACTGTACACTGCAGTATTATTAAATATCACGTAACTGTTTGAACTTATAAACGTATTAAGTCTGACTTATCTCGACTCTTGCCTTGAGAAACAGTCCGCTGATAATGAAAGCTTTGTTCTTTGAGCAGGAATGTAACCCTAACACACTCCAGGCTTCGGTGAAGTCTGTGCTTTGTAGCGTCAGTGTTCCCCCCCCCCCACCACCCCCATGTGGCTGAGTCTGATGTTGGAGGGCACTTAACTGCGTCAGATGTAGCACAAGCGTGTTTCAGACTATTAATAACACCTTTTCTGTTTGTTCCTGTTTAACTAAACCAATTCGTACCGCAGGGCTTATTATAAATGTGTTAATCGTACAGACTGAACTTTTCTTTTGTTTTGTTCTTAATCTGGACGGTACAACTTCCCTCTAAAGAATTCAGCCCGCTCTGGCTGTTGCACATGTTCTGAAAAAGGGGAAAGAGGCACTGAAATCGAATCCCTAAAAATGTGTGTCTTGGATCCAGTCCAGCGGCGTAATCGCTGCCTGGACTTGTGGGTAGATGAGTTTGGATGTTTACACTTTGCAGTCGGAAGTCGGGAGCAGCAGCAGAATATGATAAAGCTCAGCATTATAATTAGAGTAATTAAGCAAGAGGGTCTCTCTTGGGCTGTCGCTGCGGCTGTGTGTAAGCCGACAGTGGGACGGGGAGGAGTAAATGACTCCCATCTGTAGCCTAAGGGCAGCCCTGCTACCTCGCAGTCCCTGCTCCGCTCCTCCCTTTGTAATGAAAAGGTATTTGTTGTCACTGAGAGGAGAGTTAACTGCCAGGGAAACCATAAATTAGCCGGGGTTTTTTTAAGTAAAGAAGATGCTCCTTTGAGCCCGCCCTCATCCTGAAGGATTGGGTTTCTGAGGAGAATGTTTGTCTTCTAAGGTGAGCCATAAATTTCCACCATGGTGGGTGGGGGGGGGGGGAGTCTGATGCATTTACACTCCACCCAGTTCTTAATCACCAAATGGCCAGGTACTATCTATGCGCCTCTGTGCTTTTTCACTCCTGCTCCCCCACCGACTTCTCTTCACTCCCCCCGCTCCCCTGCTGGGTGACGGATGGTTTCAGCTGTCGACAAACAATCACAGCAGAAGCATTTGGTTGCATTCCCTTTGTATTGGTTGGGGAAACAAAAGCGTTGTATGGAAATGGTCATGTTTTATGCGTGCTTCTTTGTTTGTCTTGGGGGGGGGGCTTTTTGTTTTTGCGTTTGCACAAGAAAAGAATATTCCCTTAACAAATGAATTGTCAGCCATTCAGACGATTACAGTGTTTCTCCGTGAGATCATTCAGAGCGACTTAACTTTCTGTCTTAATCTTTTTGGTTGCGACGGTGAAACGTCAGAACGTTGTTTCGACGGCGTTCCCAGAGGATCTTTGACTCGCTGCTCTGCCGTCAGTCAAAGTAAACGAGCCGCTGACCCTTCAGTGGAGGGCTCTTCAAATGTAGAGCTGCCACAGTCCTGAGAAAGACTTTCTCCCAGACATGGCGGCCCAGAGGACTGTGGCTCTGCTGACTGAGAGAGGGAAACACAAGTGAACTGACTTTAAGGATGAATTTATATTCTCCCAGTTGGCGAGATCACCGACTGATCTGTTTAGTGGCGTTATATCCTGATGGTGCACTATAGTGACATCTCTACAAGTCCATGCGTTCTGAATTTAACGTTTGTGTTCGTTTGAATACAATAATGAAAGAAGTGTGACCCTTAAAGGGCTGGAAAGCGAGCGAATGGGGTTTCTGCAAAGCTATTTGTGGATCGAGGTTGAGCAGTGAAACATGGTGTCGAAGCTCACTCCTGTCCGGCAGCTAGATGCACTAAAACCTATCGTACCTTCGGGGGGGGGGGGAAAATGGGGTTGGAAAGGTCAGCGACGCATGTGCTGTCTGAGGGTAATGGATTACTCCAGTCTATGTTGCGACATGTCTTTGCAAACACTTTTTGTTCGGTGTGTCTGGAGCCTGTTGGAGCCTGTGTGCAGGTTTGTCTTTAAAGGAACCAGAGTTTGAGTAGAAGAATCAACATAAAGTTTTATTCTTGCGTTGGTCCACTTAAAGCCATGTAGCTCAACTTGTTTGAATGACACTGGAACAGCTTTGCGCTGCACAGTAATCTTTGTAGCTCCCGAGTGTTAATCCATGCTGATTGTCAGCGGCTCATTTAGGAATGAAAAGGTCCTCCACTGGAGTGCTTTCAGGAGGGACACTCGCTCTGTGTTTTCTTTTTGTCCCATTCTTTTACTTCCTGCTCGTCCTGCCTTTTGTCTCCTATCAATCCCCTCTACACGTCATCCTCTCCTGTGGTCAAATCAGCAGAGGGAACTCTCCCATCGCCATATTTCTCTGTGTGTGCCACAGCAGAGCCTCACCCAGCCGGACTTCACTGCATTCAACCATCACTCCAGTGAGAGCAGGAAATCCCAGAAGTCATTCACGCGGCATATTGCTTCCTATCTTGTAGCCAGAGAAGGTTCCATAGACTGGCGCCAACTCTTTAGTTGGTCTTGTATTTACAGACTAGTGAGCTTTTTTTCCACCCAAAAAAAAACCTGATTTCTTCTTCACGAAATTCCTTCTCATGATTTATGTCATTAGGCTGATTTTAAATGATGTCAATCAATTCTTTTCTCCCAAATAGTTGCTGGAACACGTTCCAGATGGGTTGCTTTCAGAAAATATGGCCCTTAATCCATTTTAATCCAATCAGAGCGGCAGGGGGATTTACTGGGATGAAACCTCCTCAGATTCAAAGTGAATGCTGGAAACTTGGCAGCGGCCTCGGTGTGAAGGGTCGGACATGTTCTGTAAAGTAAACTGTTTGTTTGTCGGGGTGTTTGTTTTTGTAATGTCTCAAAAACAACCCAGTTTTAATTAAAAGTTTAATAGTTTATCATCAGCCATTTGACTTTTTGTAAACTGAGACAGGAAGTAGCGCCAGGGCGCAGAAGTCAAAGTGTTTTTCCACAGCTGTATTTGTTAGCATCACATTTCCTAGCGTCTTCTTTACAGACGGTGGTAATGTTGATTTGACTGCATGGTGTTTTTTTATCTTCTCTAAAATAGGTCGCCACAGAAGCGCTACCGCTCCTGACTGGCCTACAATAAAGCAACAAGCTAATTGTGCTGCTCTTTTATGGGCGTTTTTATGATGTCTGCGCCCAGATTAACAGCTGGGATGTTGACACAGTCTTATCAGTGGCATCTCTATTGAGACGCACAGCGCTGCCGTGCAGAGACGTTGTGCTTGTGTCCATCACTAAATGCCTCTTCTGCTTTCCCCCCTTTTTGGTTTTGCTTTCTGAGGAGAAAGTTGATCCTACCCCCTGGCCCCTTTCCCTGCTGGGATTAAGGGCCTGTCAGACATATGTGATCCAGGAAATACCTTTACTAGGCCCAAGTGGGGTCACCATAGCAACTGGCACTAGAACCTGCCGCTGCAGGCCCTCGCTCGCTCGCTCCTGTGCACATGCTCAGTGGCTCGCTCTCCCTGCTCCCTCTTCCCCTTTATTGTTAGGAGGCCTTTGTTGTGAGGGGGAGGGATTAGTCAGGTTTGCTGATGTTGTCCTGAGGTTATGCGACATGGATGTGCTTCCTGTTGGGATTTGTGTGTGTGTGTGTGTGTACAAACGCAGTGAGCTTTGAGAACGCTTCAGATCGGTCGCTTATCGCTTTGACATTTGATCTTGTAGTTCACATTGTCGTGCTTTAATCCCAGGGGGGGGGGGGGGAAACTATATAGGAAAGGAGGACGAGTAAAACAGCTGCCACAGGGGATTACTCTCTAAAACAACAGAACTACGACGGGTAGAGCTGAAACTATTAGTTGATTTAATCAATAAGTCAGTCGACAAATAATCATTGGACTCAGTTTTGGTTCCGGCTTCATATGTGGCCGTTTTGTCTTTTATTACTTTAACAAGGTACGTGCACCAAAAACACAAAGAGGCAAAACAAGTGTGTTTATTGTTTCCCAAAACAACACTGTGTACGTTGTAGAGCAAGAATGTGCAGCACGTTGTCCAGCGACCGTCTTTACCTTTCTGTAACGAGACAAACAACACTATTGTGATGGACAACGTGTCAGCGTAATCGGGTTACCCCCTCCCCCTTGCGGACTATGTAGTCATTTCGAACAGGGGGGCTCAGGTGTCTCGCTGCGTGACGCCTCCCCCTCTCTTCAATCCTCTTAATTGAATTTCGCCTTCCTTTCCCAAGTAGCTCCTTGCCTCCCTGACGATGGGGCCTTAACTAATTTGGGATATGATTTAATTTAAAGGAGAGGTACGGCAGGCGGTCTGCCGGGAGGAAATCAAGGAAGGACTTTTCTCCCGTCTCCTGGACCCTGTTTTATAATTGAAGTACTTTTTGATGTGTCTACAGTACAAATGAGAGCTCTCCAGACACACTGTGGTGCATTTCCTTTGGTGGTGATCCTATTGTGAATGAATTGCATGTATCGTATCGTATAGTAAGTTTGTGCTAATGATATTAACCTCGTGTGCTCATGGAGCCGCCGTTGTGTTTTTATAATCACAAGTTAACTCACGGCTATTTTCTTGGTAGTCTCTGTGGAAACGCAAACGGAGCTGTTCACGCTCTATCTCGGGGATCGTCTGGAGCTGAGCTGCTCTGCCAAAGACGCCCTCCATGCGGTCAACTGGACCAAAGACCACGTGGCCGTGGCGGACGGAGAGCACACGCGCATCCGCAGTGGCCAGCTGGAGATCGAGACGGTGGAGCTGACGGACTCTGGACTGTACGCATGCGTCACCTTCGGCAACCACAGCGGCTACTTCAACGTCACAGGTAAAGTCGGCACATTCTTGTCCTCTTAGTGTAGAAGTACACACTTCAGATGATGGTCATGAGATGGCAATTGTAACTTTTTGTTTTTCACTAGTTGATACTCTGGCCTCATCTGAGGATGACGATGAAGACGAGGAGTCTTCGTCAGAGGAAGCCAAACTGTTGGGAAGTCAAAAACTGCTGCGTAAGTGTGCTCATCTCTTCAACTTACTAATGCTACTGCAACCAACGGCCATCACTCGCTCGCCCGCAGTCACAGGGTTGTGAGTAATTGTCATGACTGGTCAGTGATTTGAAAGCTTCATGATTCAGGTGTGTGTGTGTGTGTGTGTGTGTGTGTGTGTGTGTGTGTGTGTGTGTGTGTGTGTGTGTGTGTGTGTGTGTGTGTGTGTCACACTCTGGTGAATGATTTCTCTCTGAATCAGAGGGGTTTCACTACCTCGGTGACAGCTTCTACATGAGGAATGTCCCTGCGGTGACTAACCGTGGTTGACCTTAGATGTCTTCCAATTTGTCTGTCGAGTAATTAAGACACTCGGGCTTCATCATCCGGCTCCCACTGCCCGCAAAGAATCCAGCAGCTGCCAAGTGTGCACTGACCTCGAGTTTGTACTCTTAACTCCCGGAGCTTTATCTCCCCCTAAAGTACACAACATGAAACTTTCCCCATCCAGTACCGCCGAGCCCTGCGACTGTAATGTAGAAACATGCATTATGTAACACATTCATCCATTTTCTGCCAGGTTGCGGTGGCAGCAGGCGAAGCAAAGTAGTCCAGACATTACTCATGGCTTCTTACCCCGTCTCTCAGGGCGAGCCCAGCCACGAGTGATGCACCGGCCTGTGTACGTTTACTAGAACAGATCACAGGTTCGGGCAGAGCGGGTCAGAAAGTGACAGTTATTAATAACTTGCAGAACATTTGTGTGCAATCGTCGACCTTCTCTTCCTCGCCCTCTCTTTGTCTCACACACACACACACACACACACACACACACACACACACGCGCTCTGTCCTTGTCTCAGTCCTCACAGTTGAGTCACTATAATGCCTATATATTTCCCTGTCCTGGTCGAGGTACTGCACATCGTTCTTGGTGGATTCATGTGGTGTCTGTCGGTCCCCGTCCCTGGGACCACTGGGACCCGGGAGACCCCTATTGCCCCCTGACATCGCAGCTCCCAGGGTCACAGGGATGCGCGCACGCCTCCACCAAGATACGGTGGTGCTGCTCAGAGAGGTCATCCTGTAATCAAACGCATACTTGTGTTTGTTACTCATCTGCTTTGTCTTTTCTCTGTCTTATTCTTTAGCGATGTCTCCTCAATGGGCTCATCCAGAAAAAATGGAGAAAAAGCTTCACGCTGTCCCCGCCAGTAAGACGGTGAAGTTTCGATTGCCAGGCCAGCGGTAACCCGACGCCCACTCTGAAATGGTACAAGAACGGCAAAGAGTTCAAGAGGGACCATCGCATCGGAGGCTTCAAGGTTATTAAGACAATACTTGTGTTCCCCTTCTTCTTAAAGACACTACACCCTCCTGAGCGTTTCTTATTGAGTCACTCAGAGCTCATTGTGATGCGTCAGTGATCTCACCCCCCCCCCCCCCCCCTGAAGGAAGAAATACTTCCTGCGGGTGGAAAGCAGAGGCAAGTTTCACATTTGACCTGAGAAACAATGCACGATGAAACCTTATGCCACAAAGAGGGAACGTCGTAGTGATAATGCCTCCGGGTGGGCATTCCTAGCCCTCCGCTTGGTGAAAGATGACGTTGGCTGTCCTCATTCTGGGTATCGGTGCATTTCTGTAATTACAGCCAGTGCATCGACCGTGATTATGTCTGGGTATCGTTCAAAAGGTTTCAATACCCCCGGTGTCAAAACATTGACTTTGTTACCCGTTCCTGAGCGACTTCTTTCGATGGCAATTTTATAAAAATCCACTTCAACTTTGTACAGTACGTTTACAAATGTATATTTAAAGGCTGTTTTTCCTGCGGTGTTTAACGTTACACAGCCAATCGGCATTCTTAGATCTCGGTACCAGCGTGCTGCATGCTTATTGGCTCCCTAAACGCTGATTTTAGGTTTTGACATTTGGTTTTGAATGACATTTTTTGATACTCTATTGTATTGAAGCAATTCAGTCGCTGACTAAAAGTATGGAAGCCCTGACATGATACGTACCCTATCTGTGTTGCAGGATGTGTGCTATGATAAATCCTTTTGTTAACGTCTTCCCTTTTTCCTGGCGAGCTGTATTCAAATGTGTCCCTAACTGCTGATAAACTGCGAGGTTGTAATGGTTGATAAGACGGTTTACTCCCGTCTGGATTTACTTAGCAGAGGTGTGGCAGCTGAGGGACCGGATCTGTTGTGTCCCATTTACTGTAAATGGCATTATGACCTCTTAGAGATTATCATAATGTATGTGTTTCTCAGATTGGATCGGAGCTTTAATGCCAGTATTATGACAGTAGTATGCGATTTGTGGAATTAGATTCCAGCGGTGGCTGCGTAGGATTGTTTCCGACTAGATGCATCCAAACATTTCCATCTCCAGAGCGTTAAGAGTAAAAAAAGCTTCCAATGTAAAAAAGGAAAAGATGTACGGTGCAGCGTAAGTCATCATTAATCAGCTGTAAAGATTGTGCTTTCTGTACCTTTACATTGACGTCTCTGTGAATAGCTGTGTTCAGTGGCAGCCGCCTCACAAGTGTGGGAGGTTTGAGCATGTTCTCTAAGAAACAACCCCCCCCCCCCCTCCTGCCCTGCATCTGCTCTTCCCATCAAGGTGCATGCTAGTCCAGCCTTGTCTCGTGCTTCCCCAGCCCGTCTCCCTCCCCAGCTGGGACACATTTAGGAGTTTCCTCCCAGCTGCCTGCTCCTCTCGTCCCCACCCAGCCAGGCAGCACACTTAACCATCTGGCTGCTGTTTTTTCAGTCGAGGTGCAAAGGTCTGCATCAATGGCCGGGGACGTCTCTCATCCCTCCCACACTCTTGCTTTTATGGCCCCGGCTTCTATTGTTCATATAGTCTGCATAGGAGACGTGCAGGAGGGAGGGAATAATGTAGACCACATGGATATGAAGCCAAGCACAACACATCTGGCAGCAGGCAGCTGGACTCCCTCATCACGTCTTTAGCTAAATGAGGGAAACCGTACGCCTCAGACTTGTGTATATGCATGTTTGATGTTGCCGTTGCCTCAGAGGTTCGTTGGTTAATCACACACTGCCGGTCTTGGCAGATTTATGGAAGAAAAACTATAACATGTCTTGGAAAAAAAGAAAAGAAAAAAGAGCCAGACATCAGTTGGCGCTAATAAGACAAGTTGGGGCAGATGTGTATATAAAACATGTACCCGTTCTCCTCTTTGTTCGGCGGGACACAGAGCCGCTGTGTGTAACATCGGGTGCTGTCACAGGAAGAGGGAGTAGTGCGTTATCTTGCTATCATCACATCACACATCATTGACCTTGTTAGCCGTTGCTTTGAAACGAACAACATTTGATTTACCACATTTCATATTGGGAGAAAGCAGATGGAGAGAACACGAGTTCTTTGATTCTTGCTGTTAAACGCAGTCTTGCTCCGTCTCTGTTGCCGTGATTGGCTCGCTGCCGGCCTCATTTATGTTCATTAAATCTGACAAACATTTTAGCTTTGAGTTCAAGAACTGATTGGACAATTCTTACCATCAGGAACATTTTGTTTGTGAAGAAATAATCAAATTCAACATGTGTGTAAATGTCAGCAGGACTTTCGTCTGGACTGCGTTTTTAGTTTTTGGTGATCAAAGTGCAGCCACTGTAACTTTGGCTTTTTCCCAAACCTGTAGGTCCGTGACCATATGTGGACCATCATCATGGAATCTGTCGTGCCGTCTGACAAGGGAAACTACACCTGTGTGGTGGAAAACCAGTACGGCAGCATCAACCACACCTACCAGCTCGACGTAGTCGGTGAGTGTCGACTGTGATCTTGATCCTGGTTCAGTCGGCTGCTGAATATTCACGAGGCTCGAGAGCGTTGCTGGATCCACGCAGAGCAGACGAGCGATCGCTCCTCTAAGACTTGTGTGTCTCGCTCTTACGCCGCTGCTTCTATAAATAACGGCCCCGCTTCCTCCGTCACTGCGGTCCCCTGAGCCCAGCCTGACCTCAGTCCGGGTCTAGACCCTGATGAGCAGGGATATCGCTTCAGTGAGGGGAGAGTTTCGTCACAAGTGCTAAGTGCCTACGAATGTCTTGGTGAGAAAAGCCGGCACAGTTGACATTCTGCCAGATTCCTGGCTTGTAAGTTTAGTTTGGAGACTCATCAGTCATCAACATGGAGCTGCAAGAACATTTACTCTAACAGTAACCGCTTCAGGTGACGTGCTTAACTTCCACGTATCGTGGCCAACTCTTAATAATGCCTCTTAACGATTAGGAAATGGCTGCTTTAATTCTCAGTATAAGAAATGATCGTCTGTACTTTACACAATATCAGATTGAATTCTCCAGGCGACCTTGTTTGCCATCTGCTCTGGACATTTCCCGTAAAGAAAGCCTCGCTTTTTATTTGGCCCGTGTTTGAACATCAGTCAGCCGTGTGTGTGCTGTTAGAGCGATTACACGTGTTTGTCTTGGATATTGCTCGGTCGATTCGCCGCTCACCAAACTTCTTCTAAACTAACATTTGTGTATGCTTTGGTTGTTTTGCAGAGCGCTCTCCCCACAGGCCGATCCTGCAGGCGGGTCTGCCGGCGAATCGCACCGCAGTGGTGGGCAGCGACGTGGAGTTTGAGTGCAAGGTGTTCAGCGATCCTCAGCCTCACATCCAGTGGCTGAAGCACATTGAGCTCAACGGCACCCGAAATGGTCCTGATGGCTTACCGTATGTCCGTGTGCTCAAGGTAGGAGCTGTCTCTGATCAATCGTGCCGCAACAAGCCCGTTGAAATGATTATTTTGTGATGCTAAAAAGGAAAATGGAGGAGTTTGGATTATATATTGTCCTCTATTGTTATGTCTTCTTAGATACTTTCTGTAAAAGGTGCATCTTATAGAACATACAGGGTTCCTGCAGATCTTTAAAAAGTCTTAAAATGCATTAATCTTAATTAAAGAGCCTTTAATTGGTTAATCTTTCAAAACTCTTAAAACATTTGACGTTTGTTCCTCACATTGTAAAATCTCTAAATGTATATTTGACCGCATGCCTCTTGCATCAGCATCACAGAGATCAGGATAGACACCTAGACTCGGATTGTATTTGCAGACGGGGAAGTGCAAATTCTATGACAAATGTTTGATGTGATGCATTTTGGGTCCGACTATATGAACTTTATCTTGCTGTTGTAACGAAAATGACTTTTCCTGAACATTTTGCTCTTAATTTGATTGTGTGTCTTGATTGTGTGTCTTGCTCCTTTTTGTCTGTGCTGCACATGACATGTTTTTATTTCCAGCATTCTGGGGTCAATAGCTCGGACGCTCAGGTGCTGACCCTCTACAATGTGACTGAGGAGGAGAGCGGAGAGTATATATGTAAAGTGTCCAATTATATAGGAGAGGCCAATCAGTCGGCCTGGCTGACTGTCACCAGATATGAGCCCACAGGTAACCGCCACGCAGCAGCACAGGGACGACACAGTGGACCACCTGGAAACGCTAGGGCCGTATAACTCGAGACAACCTCAGCTGTTTCTCTCCTCCCTCCCTCCGTCGCTCCCTCCCTCTCTCCTGCCTCAGTGCTCCTGACTGTAAATGACGCTATGGAAAATTCCCAGCAGAACAGTTGAAAGTGTTTAGTCTCGGGTTCATGTTGGACCCGTTCTCATTCCTGCCCCATGCCTGTGCTGTGCCCTCCTAATAATAAGGGCCTCTCTTGCCATCTTCTTCTGTTACTCTCGCTCCCTTGCCCTTCAAAGTCCTCCATGCGCGGCTCACGGCGCTCTCTCCCCCCTATTTTGTTTTTTTCCAGCCGTCCTCCTCCTATGTTTCCCAGACCTTCTGTTTTATCTCATGCTTACAAAGTGTGAGTGAGAGAGTGAGTGCGCCCTGTTCTGCTGTGGAGTTTTCCATGTTGCCCATCTCTTGCATGTAGAGATGAGACTGAGGTATTTGATGTGGTGATGCGGGGTTCAGCAGCAGAGTCAACCTAACCAGCTCCTCCACTAACAGATACTGGAGTCCTCTGCAGGGGCTCTCGTGGTACTTTTTGGGCAGATGGTGTTGGATCGAGGAGGAGAACGCTCCTCCATCCCTTTTCTCTCTTTCAGAATCCTTTACTCATGGTTACCTTTCCCCTCTTGGGCCTCTTGTTGGGTCTGCTTCCTTTGTTATTTTCTAGACCGCTGGCCTTAACACCACGGACAAGGAAATGGAAGTCCTCCAACTGAGAAATGTGTCTTTTGATGACGCTGGGGAGTACACCTGCTTGGCGGGCAATTCTATCGGGTACTCTCATCACTCTGCATGGTTGACCGTTTTTGAAGGTATCAGTGGTTCTGTCTCTCTCCTATATTTCCATTATTTCCCTTTTCCAACTCCAGCCCGGCTGTCCACCTTCACATTTGCCAGAAAGAAAAAAAAAAACAAAGAGTCTGACTCTATTTCTGTAGAAAAATGTGAGGCGGAAGCCAGAGCGAGTTACAAACACTAAAACTCCTTCTCTCTGTCCTCAGCATGGCTCCTGCTCCATCTAAACTCTCAAGATGGGAGAGTATGAGCCATGCTCTGCTGGTTCTTAAACGCAATCTGCAAATGCCAAACAACCCAAGAGCTGTCTTCTACCTGTCTACCATGACAAACCACACACACACACACACACACACACACACACACACACACACATATGCTGCTTTTAAAAACAAGAGCACAGAAGTATATTTAATGGTCTCAGCCAGGTAGAAGTTCACATTTATAGCGGGGTTGCTTGGCAGCTCTGATCAGATTTTCCGTTCTGCTCTTTAACTGGTGTTTGCATTCGATTTGGTGTAAAGCTGATTTTCTTTGACAAGCGCCACAAATGACATGTATCCCTGATGTCATTTCCTGCTGTGAGCACAGCGGCTGGCTTTGATAATTGGCCCGCGGTAGTGGACGTGTGTCTCATTCCTCTGAGGGTTGGAATGAGCATTTGTTCCAATTATCAAGCTGCTTGTCAGTCAGCCTCTTCACACAAGTGCAGCTCACTTGTGTTGCTGGTGTTGGTTAGGGGTGTAACGGTGCACTTCAGTCAGTATGGCACCCTTGGTTTTGGGATGTAGAGCACACATTAGTTGTATGTGATAATACTTCTCAGTGGTAATACTTTGTGCGATTGGGAGAGTTATTTAGCAGCTGAAATTTAAATGCAAAAACCCCGCATTTGAATCCAGTCTGGAAAAAAAAGCAAATGGGCAACTAGAATAACTTTAAGTTACATCACTTCCCGAACACGTCAAGCTGTTGAATAAATGAAATCGTGCATTGAAGAATAAACAGTGACGTTGTTAATAAAGCATACGTTTATAGCAATACAGCAGACAGGAGTGAGACGTGTGGATTTAAAAGACATTGTATGCAATGTTCAAGAATAAAGAAAAGCTTCGCCGCGTCATTAATGATCTCAACGGCCTCATCCCAAGCCAAGGTGTGCATCAAACTGTGTTTTCCACTGAATTCTAGAATCCATTACATCCCTACAATTGGTACGAATAAACGTTGGTGTTTTCACTAAATGGGAGGAAAAAAACATGATCTGAATTTAGTGTTTTATTACCAGCACCAACACAAAACTCGTTTGAAATTGCATCACAACTGGAGCCAGAATTGTACAAGTCGAGCAGGTAAACTGCTGTATTGAGCGCTGCTTTTAGACCTACACGTAGACATGAGATGAGAGTTAGGCTGTTTTTTTAAGAAGTAGAAATGATGTGTTGAAACGATGTGTGTGTGACGTGTTGATGCGCTGTATAAAAGTCAGACCCTTTGCACACTGTTACACTCTTATATACCCAAATCACTAAATGAATATGTTTAAAAACAAATGGGCTTTTCTGAATCAAACTGTAGGTTCTTTAAAGAAGCTACAGTACACGTGTGTGTCGTCTGTGTCAAAGGCTCTGGTTATTAGACGGGGCAGGTGTGTGTGTGTGTATGTGTGTGTGTGTTGCTGTGTGATTTGAAAGCATGGGTATGTTTGGTGTGACTGGGTTCATAAATTCAGACATTCTGTAGTTTTATTTTTGATTTCCTGGATGACTGCTGACCCCCCTCCCTGCATCCCCCCCCCCCCCCCCCCCCCCAATTAGCTGTCCCGCACTATCCTCCAGCCAACCACACCTACCTGGAGGTGGTCATCTACTGCGTGGGCTTCTTTTTCATCGCCGTCATGATTGCCATCGCAATCATTGTAAAGATTCGCACCTCCTCAAAGAAGAGCGACTTCAACAGTCAGCTGGCCGTCCACAAGCTGGCCAAGAGCATCCCGCTGCGCAGACAGGTAACAGAAAGTAGATAGGGGGTCTGGAATATTTATACCTTTTCATCTCTCCTCTCTGTCTGTCTGTCTGTCTCGCTCTCTTTGTCTCTCTCTCTGTGTCTGTCTCTCGCTCTCTCTCTGTCTCTGTCTCTCTCTCTCTGTCTCTCTCTCTCTCTCTCTGTCTCTCTCTCTGTCTGTCTCGCTCTCTGTGTCTGTCTCTCGCTCTCTCTCTGTCTCTGTCTCTCTCTCTCTGTCTCTCTCTCTCTGTCTCTCTCTCTCGACCTATATGCCAATTGTTGAGTTTATATGCAAGTTAAAAAGCATCACACTGTATTTGAGCTGCTTGGCTCCCTGTACATTTAAAGTTTTTTGGTTTATGCTAACAAAGAACTTAAAGCCTTCAAAGAGCATTCAGGTTCATTGTAGCTCCTTGAGGTCTTGTATCAGGTAAGTATTGGAGGAGTGCTTCTTCTCCATTGGAATAGTACACCTGGTGGTTTTTACATGGTTCTAATGTAACACGTTTATTAACTACTCTGTCGGGGATGGGGCGAGTAGTTGATCGGGATGCTCATCATCACATGTGACCTGGAAAAAGCTATTTAGATCATAAAATAAAACAAAGCCTTATTTTAAAATGATTATAAAAATGTTATTGATTTTACCATTTTTAAGAGTTTTAAGCATGTTTGACATGCTCATGATGATTATTGGGGACGCCTACTCTGTATGTTTAATTGTCTGCTTTGTTTCTCTACTGTTACCTATATAAGCTCTTGCCACCGGTGTCTGTTCCACTATGACGGGAGTAATTTTAGTCTTCTTTTCCTCAGGTGTCTGTAGATTCTAGCTCCTCCATCCACTCTGGAGTGATGCTGGTCCGTCCGTCCCGCCTCTCTTCCAGCGGATCTCCAATGCTGTCCGGGGTGTCGGAGTATGAACTGCCCCAGGATCCCCGCTGGGAGCTTTTCCGGGACAGGTATGTCGCAGACAAAACTGCCTCGAAGCTTGAAAAGTGACCTTCTGAAAGGAAAGTTACTGGTTTTAAATAGTCTGCTGTGACAGGAACCAGCTGCACCATAAAAAGTGAGAGTTTCTCTCACTCTTCCTCAAAAAGCTGATGATGATGTGCACTTAAACTGCACCAGGACAACGTGGTTGTACAGGGCAGCAATGTGCAAATTGAAAGAAAAGTGTCTTAAATTCAGTTTGAAATCAGCTTAAAAATGAAAGACCAAACTTGTGTGTGTGTGTGTGTCCCATAGACTTGTTCTTGGAAAGCCTCTGGGTGAAGGCTGCTTCGGTCAGGTGGTGATGGGAGAGGCGCAAGGTCTCGACAAAGAGAAGCCGAACCGCGTGACCAAGGTGGCGGTCAAAATGTTGAAATGTAAGTGTAATGTTGGTATACAGTAGATTTGGATGGATTGTCACTGACGCTGACACAAGAAAACTCCCCAAACACCGAAACTGTGATGAACAGATACTAAGAGACATCTGCCACTGGATCGCAGCCACTGTGCAAATGAGCAGAGTAAAGATTTATGAGAGCCGTTGACATCCCATATAAAACTGTGTTCATTAAACTGCACAGAGGAGTGAGCATGCAGGGAAAGCAGCATTTATTGTCTCCTACTTTAATTGCCTTTCCCCAGGGAGCATTCCCCAAGACGAACTCGGCAAGAGCTGCAATGTTGGTGTAAATACTTTGTCGGGTGATTTATTGTGAGGCCGTTTTTTTTTTTGGCCGTTTCACCAACACAACGTCGACTAATTGCCCTAATATGATTTATTTCTCTTCCCCTCCAGCTGACGCCACAGAGAAAGACCTGTCAGACCTGATTTCAGAGATGGAGATGATGAAGATCATTGGGAAGCACAAGAACATCATTAATCTGCTGGGAGCCTGCACACAGGATGGTAGGACCAGACAGTCAGGGGTCTGCAGCTGACCTGACACACACACACACACACACACACACACACACACACACACACACAGAGTTGTCCCTCAGACAGCCGTGAACGTTACTTTGAGAGATGTGTAGAACAGCACGAGTAAACCGTTCTGACACTAGCTTCCGAGCTCGCAGTTTGAATCGACCAGCGCTGCTGCCGTTTCCCTCCGATCATCCCTGACGAAGAAACCGAAAGGAATCTGACCTCTGAATCTGAATTCTAACCTCTGATAATTAGTGCAAGTTATGTTCATTTACTTGCCTCTAACCCTGGCACCGTTTTATCTTTTGTGACGCCATCAGAAATGTACGATCATTTCCTTAGTGCTGCCATCTTCTCTATTCTCTACGAGCGCAGACCTCTGCCGAGGCCGTGTCCTACCTCTCAATGTTAGCGACTGTGAAAGACGATGAATGCATCCGCCCCGTGATTCAGATCCGCTCTAAAGTTTAATGGGTTCTAATGTTTCCCATGATGCACCTTTCCACCAAGTTTCATGAACAGCAGGCTTGTAGTTTTTCCATAAACCTGCCGATGATCTGCCGAACAACCCACACGATCTCCTGTAGCGAAGGTACTGATGTAACACGGCGATGATTCTATGATTGATTCTCGTCTCGCTTCACATTTGTTCTAGGTCCTCTGTATGTGATAGTAGAGTATGCATCCAAGTGCAACTTGCGGGAGTACTTGCGAGCTCGGCGCCCACCGGGCATGGAGTACTGCTACAACCCGGACCAGGTTCCCGTGGAGAACATGGCCATCAAAGACCTGGTGTCCTGTGCTTACCAAGTGGCCCGAGGCATGGAGTATTTGTCTTCCAAAAAGGTAACCACAAAGTACAACCGACCACTCCCACCTTTCCATAATGGCGTTACAGAAACGTGAATAGTCAATATGTTCAGTTCTAGTAATGTCTGCTTTCATTCGTGCGTCAGTGCATCCACAGAGATCTCGCCGCTCGCAATGTTTTGGTCACGGAGGACAACGTGATGAAAATAGCCGACTTCGGCCTGGCGAGAGATATCCACCACATCGACTACTATAAGAAAACCACCAACGTGAGTTTTCTCATCATTTGCTCAACAAACCTTAATTCTGTGCACAGCTGTAACACGCGCGTCTTCTCCACAGGGGCGTTTACCAGTCAAGTGGATGGCCCCCGAGGCTCTGTTTGACCGAATATACACGCACCAGAGTGACGTGTGAGTATCACGCGTCGTTACTTTTTCCAATTCAAGTCCTGATGGAATGTGAGGGAAAACATTTAGTCGTGCAGAAGTGTAGACGCTCCTGTCTGTTCCCGTCTGCAGCTGGTCCTTCGGGGTGCTGCTGTGGGAGATCTTCACCCTGGGAGGCTCTCCGTATCCTGGCGTCCCAGTGGAAGAGCTGTTCAAGCTGCTGAAGGAAGGTCACCGAATGGACAAGCCGTCAACGTGCACTCATGAAATGTAAGGAAACGATCTAAAATCATGTTCCGGACTCTCGTGTTTCTGCTTGAGATGTTAATATCTCCTTGTGTGGCGAGGTCAAACTAAGAGGGGGGGAGATACAAAATGGTAAATAACCTGCATTTATTTAGTACTTTTCCAACCTTTACAACACGCCATGGTACGGCACGGCCAGGTGTGTTGTAATGGTCTTTAAAAAGGTATTTTATTGTGAAATACTAACTTATTTTGACACTGCAGAACCTGTGGTCACTTCACCATCAAAACAACCCTGTAATGTTCGTCGTTGTTGTTGTTGTTGTTGTTGTTGTTATTTTTGTTGTTGTTGTTGGGGTGAGAGTGAGTCCAAATATGTGTCCCATTTATTCTGCCACATGAACTGAATAAAAGTCTGGTGTCACCACCAGACTCGCTCTGAACCAGATGTGTGTTGTGGTTGAAACGATCCTTTTCTGATTTGACTCGTACTCGCCAAGAGATTAAGACAAGTGTATGGTGAAGTGACGATGTGTGAGGCTTTTAAATGTCAGTCGCTTCCCAAACGGTGGCCATTAATATTCTCATTAGTTATTCCAAGAGCTTAGCAACGTAATCATGATCCTTTCATTGTTTGTGTGACGACCAATAAAACAAAATGCTCACAGGCTGCGTGAGCACCAAATGGAGCATATTGTTTTTGGACTGTGTCACCATTTGTTTTTGTTTTATGAATCCCCAGCATCAAAGGGACAGTCAAAAACACATTTGTTAGTGCTGTTGATCAGCTTTGATTGTTTGGGTGTGTGTTGGCGGGTTCGTCCGTAGAGATGTCTTCCTTCTCTCGACTATAATGTAACTAAATGGCACACTTAAATAAGTCAACAGCAACGTCTCTTTCCAGAAATCATGACCTGGGGGGGGGGGGGTCGGGGTCCTGTTTTGAATCTTAACAGGTATACATCCCTTGATCTCTGCAGGTATATGATGATGAGGGACTGCTGGAATGCTGTGCCCTCTCATAGACCCACATTCAAACAGCTGGTAGAGGACCTGGATCGCTGCTTGGCCATGACATCCAACCAGGTCAGTCCTCCTCTCCTCATCGTACATGGAAGAAGCAGAAATGTCCGTTTCTTTGGAAGTGAGATGTTGAAAGATTAACCAATTCTCCCTTTTGTTGCCTCAAGGAGTATTTGGAGCTGTCGGTGCCTCTGGACCAATATTCCCCCAGCTACCCGGACACTCGCAGCTCCACCTGCTCCTCGGGCGAGGACTCGGTCTTCTCCCACGATGCCGGAGCTGAGGAGCCCTGCCTGCCAAAGTTCCCTCCCCACTCCAACGGGGCAGCCATTAAGAAACGCTGATACCTCAATCTCCATTCAGACAAACATTGACATTTCCTCCGCTCTCTGCCTCATGGGGTTGGACTCTTCCCCACATTCCCAGAGATGAAGCTAAAAAAAAACAAAACACTCCGTGCTCTGTGAGAAAGGAGCTTGGAGAGAGAGACACCTCGTAGAACATGTTGGATCACATGGACTGAGGAGTGCAGCCGTTTCCCGGTTCTTGGTGGTGACGATGTTTATGGGGCACTTTGTATTAACGGGATCGGCAGTTTGTCACGGTGTCAGAAAAAAAAAAAAAAAGGAGTAGACTCCCACTCTTCTCTCCACTTTGGGCGTTCCACGGGTCAGGAGAATCGCAAAGGACTGACTATGATTTTGTCAGGTTTTTGTTCGTTTTGTTTGTTTGGTTGTTTGCATCAGTAATAAGGACAATATTCTGCTTTTTCAGACCAAATCCAGAGAATATACTACCAGGGGACATGCAGCACCGTGGTCCTCTGCATCATTCACTATCCTCTTGTAAATACAGTTAGAAAATTATAAATATGAATATATATATTTACATTGTACTCTTATTTTTATTACCATAATTGATTTATTTTCTTTTGTACAAGGATACTTTTGTTTGATCCATTTTTTAACATAGTCTGTAGGGTCAGTTGTTACATGAGAATGTCTTTAAAATTGCTGAGGATTACATGGCCAGTTTTTTGTTTTTGTTTTTTTATTCCCCTAAATTTACTGCATAATCATCAATGGAAAAAAATATATATTGGGTTTTCTATTTTTTAACTGTAAGAGTGCTTTTCATGACACAAACCTGCAATACAGTGTAACTCAGTGTTTGGGGTTTCTCTCCATCAGAAGAGAAAGATTTATGAAAATATCTGTGTGCGACTGTGTGTGTGTGCGACTGTGTGTGTGTGCGTGTGTGTATGCTGGATGTGTGTGTAAAATGATATCTTGTCTCCTTCGAGATTGTTCACTTGCTTCAAGGATGGTCACAACTGTAAATATTCCTAGTTGCACGCCATGCTTGTTTAAATCCAGAGTAATTTGCTTCAGTCAACATCATGCACTTCACTGTGCATGCCTTCTATGTGATGAACTTATTTTCTACTGTAAATGCTTTAACAGGAGTTACATTTGCTGCCATATAACTTCTGACGAAGGGTTGCAGAACACGTATGTCATCGTAAAAAGGATTACATTAAATAAAAATGCTATCGAAAAACAAACCGCCAAAGCTTTCAGAGTTTGAACTCGACTCCATAAACGGGTCTATAAATATCGAGATTTTCATGTTTGTGATGTAAATCATGTTTACAGAGATGTAACGATGGCCACTTCAATCCCCCACCCATTTAACACGGGTTGCTGGGGGCTGATTAGATATGATAATGTGCTGCTGACATCAGAAGAAATGTTGGCGTGCGCAGAGAGCCACAGCCGGCAGTAAACATGTAATTTATGGCCGTGGGAATGGCTTGGCAAGTGCTGGTGCTACACTTCCATCCATCAGCCACACCAACCTTGATGCCCGTGTCTGGCTCTGGCTTCCTGCCATTAGCTGATGCATCACCTGGATTGCAGTCTCCACGCAACAGGCTAAAATCTGCAAACGAGACTGGTTTTCGACCTTTCTAAAAAGCCAGCGCTTACAGCTCGGGTCAATGCAGTTAGCCTTCTGTGCATACCGTTTTACAGCAGAGGCGGAACACAGTTTATTTAATAGAGAGCTTGTTACTTTTATTCCAACAGTTATATGAATCCTGGGATTTGCAAATTAAGACCCAACATTTATGGCCTTCGAGGATAAAAAAAAACAAACGTATGACTTTATTGTTTTTGGGAGAAATATCATCCATTCCTGGGAAACGGAGTAGGTGTAATAAACCGTATCATCTGTGCCGTGGTTGAGGTGATGATGAAGAGCTCTATTTAAGAATAAAAAGGCGCAGGAGAGGCTTCGCTTTATAACCTGCTAATGGTGCAGAGCGGAGGAGCACAGGTGCCATTAGGTGCAGCGTGTTATCACTTCTGACAGATGGCACAGGAAGAGTTCGCTAGAGCAAAGTTCACCAGCTATCGTCCCATGTAGTGCTCTTCTGACGGCCGTCATTTATGAACTCAATCAGCGTGAAGAAGGTGTTTATTGTCAACCGTCGTGATGACCGTATCTAATTAAATGGTTTCTTAACCCTGAGAGGAAAGAAGACGCGACCGCCATGTCCTGTTTTTATCTTCTCAGAGGATCTGATGACTGATTGGGGAATGGAAATTGATTTGGGAATACTGGAATTGTAGTCATTCAAGCGTTGGTATGTTAAGCTCCAGCAACACCCCTTGCTCAATTCTGGTCAGCGTAAGATAATGTGTCCCATTATAACATGTTATTTTTAAGACATTGTGCATTGTGGATGAGTGTTACCACCCTTCAAATAAGAACAGCTTTAATACCCCATACATTTATTTTTCTTCTGAAAGAACCCTAACCTTTTATTTTAATACAACAAAAGATAGACGGGAAGAAATGGGGAACATGCAGCAAAGGGTCGCAGGTCAGATGTGTACATAGCTTTAGCAGGTGAGCTACCAGAGGGACCCATAGGCCTTTTCATTCAGTACATTTTGACAAATGTTTTTTTTTTTATGTTGACAACTATTGAAAGAATTGCCCTTCTTCAGACATTCACCTTTACTTTGTGTTTAGTGAAATTAGGAAATGTTAACATGTTAACATACTAAACTAAGATGGTGTAGGCTACATGGTGAATGTTAGCATTGTCATTGCTAGCAAGTTAGCATGCTGACATTAGCGTCGTTTCCCTGTTAGTTGTACATAATGCTATGTTTCATAGAGTAAACAGAAGTATTGGTAGTTAGCATTAACAAGAAAAACTCCTATGGCTGGACAATAACAGCTGCATTAGATTAAGATAAAATTAAGCATGCTAGCATTGTCAATGTAGCCTACACATGTTAGCATAATGCTAGCCGTTAGCTCAGCCTCAGAGAGCAGCTAGCATGTAACATGAAAGCTTGGGTAAGTAAGATTAGCAAGATTAAACTATATTTTTGAAATGATCCAAGGAAAAGTATGACGGTAAATGGCTGGTGTTGGCTAACCCTTTTAACTTTAACTGAATGATTTACAATCTATATTGCTATTTTTACTGACTGTCACGCTTGTCCAGGTGTGCATGTCACTATCCTCTTAGCTAAATTAATCTAATTTGATCAAAGTTGGTCATTTAACTATCTTAGGTATTGCATAATAACAAGAATTGGTTGCCTCCCGAGGCCATGAATGCATCGTCACATCTTGAAGATATAAATGACTAAAAATCAACATCTGCAAACTAAAGGTTAGTAATCTGTGCAGGAGGAGACCCATGTTTCCTTCGGGGCCTGTTGGATGAATTGCTTTATGAGCGTGTTTACCAGAGATGGTTTGATTTATTCCAGTTTGGGATTATTATCCCAAGGTCTAGAGAAAAGCCTGAGCTTCACCATTAATCTCCACCCTGTGCGTTTCCTGTCAGAGGTGACAGATGACCTGCCCTTCAACTCTCTGCCCCCCTGTGAAGGAGACACGTCGTCAATCAGAGTATCATTCTCAGCCGCAGTTAGGAGAGAGGGTCCTGGGCTGGAAGGGTGACGCCAGTGTTGATGATGGTACTGTGTGTGTGTGTGTGTGTGTGTGTGTGTTTCTACTTATTTGAGCCTCCAGGAAACAAGAAGTGGTGACATCAGCCCGTTGTTGTGCACCTCTGTCTCCTCACAAATGAACTGATTATTTATGGGAGCGATGGAGGAGAGTTTGGTGGAGGGGAGCTGTCAGTGCACAGAGAAGAGGGTTACATCAGAGCAATACTGGAACTCATGAATATCATTCTGGCCAGTGTCCATGTACAAGGTGAAGGAGAAATGTCTCTTGTCCTTGCATTCCTCCCTATGACGAGCACATAAAAAACGGGACCGCCGGCATGAAGTGTGTGTGTGTGTGGTTAACCGCAGCAGACCGGCTCAGCTCTGGTGTACCATCATTTGTTGATTTCAAATCGGAGGAGTATAAATGTTCTGTTTGCTTCTCGCTGTGGCAGATTCCCCACCCTTGTTAACAATAGTTAAGATGGCGAGCAGCTGTTTTGTGTCTAAATGTGGCCACGGTGGTTTTGGGTGTTCACTCTTGACAACATGTTTTTCAGCAGAAGAAAATATGTAATCCTTGTAATGATATTTTCTAAATGGTCTGTCACCGGATGTCAAAGTGTCTGTGCTGAACCCTCTGTTGCCCTCGTGAAGCAGAAATGACAGACGAAGGCAGTCTGTGTCCTCTCCTCGTCCGTGCTCTTTGGTTGTTGATGTTTCCGTCTCCACAGAGGGCCGGGCCCCTGTTTGTGAGACGGCTGTCTATATGACAGGTCCCCCGGTGCCCTGGCTGTTCTGTGGGACAGACATAACAGAGGGGGTGAGCCTGGGGCACGGCCTGTCACTCACTGCGTGTCTCACTGTTGTTTTTGACTCGCTGCCCTTTTCCTTATTTTCTCCACATCACAAAAAACAAATAAGTTTGTGGGAGAAGTATCTGTTCCCTACACATACTTCATGTTGTTAAACAACATAAAGTATAAAGAATACTGTGACTATCAGGACAAAACATTGAGAATCTTCTATCGTAAGTTCCCGTATATTCACCAAAAGACACAGATTCAACATTAAACATTGACAGTTACAGAATATGTACAACAATAAAGCAGTCTCTATTTTTATTTCACAAAACACAAATGTGTTACCATATTCCCTTTATGCTTTCTATGGTAACTAGCGGTAGATACCCAGTAAGTGTACGTATAAGTACCTGTACGCACATTGTAATTCATGGACTTTAATCCAAATAAAGTCGGCAAAAGTGTCAGACGAGAAGTTTCTGGTAGCAAAAATATATCTTGTGGAAAGAGGATTTATGGCGTCTGGAGGCCCGGGTGTGGTCGGGTAAATGAGATGGGTGAGGGTGTTTGTTTGGTGTTGAGCGAGCAGATGGGGTTGAGAGGAGGGAGGGGGGGGGGGGGAGTAGTGGTAGTGGTGTCTGCCCGCCAAGGTGTGTGTTGGCGTCCATACAAAAACTGACGCCTACAGGCATGGCCCCGCCTCTTTCCCACCAGATCGACTTTCTTCAGCGCAGGAATGAGACACAGACACCTCCTCCAGGCTGAGACATATAATCTGGGCCTGTCAGGGCCTTTATCAAACAGGATCAACTGGTGCGCTGGGCCTTTCTCCACAGTCCCCACAGGCAGCAGGATACCTGCACACGCATTCCTTCGACACATCCCTGTCCCATGAGGCGTATCACCTGTCTTTTATGGCAGCTAAGCTCGAAGATGAGCGGGGGCGGGGGGGTTGGGGTACAGTTGCTCCTCTGCATTGTCCTGAATGAAAACTAAGATAGCAGCATGGCCTTCGGTTTGGAGGATTTTCTTGATCCCCTGAGTCCCAAAATGGGACGATCAACAGAAAATCCCTGTCTTAGAAAAGAAATGATTTTGTGTCTGTTTTGTCACTGCAGCGTGTTTTCATTGCAAAGATAATGACAATGTGACCTGTTGATTGTTGGAGATTAGCTCAGGAGGCCTTTTATCGCCCCTTGAGGATACTGCAGCCCACCTGAGGGAGCCCTCCTTGGCTCAGTTGTTTCAGCCCGTCACTGTGAGTGACCAGATAAGAGGGGGTATGAATCAAAGCAGCAGCGTCGTTGTGCACAGAACTCTAATCATATCACGCGCCCCAGAGCCATATGTCTTTGTACTCTCTTTAATTGAATTGAGCCCGGGATGAGATTGGCTGACATACCTTCCAGTGACTGAGCCGCACTTAGAGAGCGAGGGGAGGAATAAGAGCAATTTGAGGACTGTTGTTTTCTTGGCACACTTTGGTATAAAATCCTTAAAGTAGCCCACATCCTGCAGTTTCATTTCACAGGTTTCACCGCTCTTAAGACACTCGCCCGAGGCACAAACTTCTGTCTAATGTGAAATAATTGTGAATTGTATTGGCATTTTTGCAGCCCGACGATTGCTTATTAAAGACAGACTCATCTAACATGACATATTTGTGCTCAGCAAGGCCTGTAGCGACAAACACTTTCCTTATTGAATTTCTTGGTCACGTGTGAATGCATGTTTTGGTCCTGACTCACCGAGGAGGACGTCAACTTGTCCTCAGACCTGGCCAACTAAATTACTGGCATCTATCAGCTAGTGGCCTCATGAAGACGCATGGAGATTAAGTTAATGATTCATTGCCTCAGAATCGCCTGTTTATTTGTGCCCTTGTCCACCTCTGTTAATCACTTTGTGTAAAGACACGCAGAGGAGGTGCAGCCATGTCTCCAACAGTACAGTAGAGAAACACCTTAACGTGTGCGTACATGTCTGACTGAAGTCTTAACATCTTTGTGACTCCTGTATGATACACATTGCCTGGAGCAGCCGGGATTTTCCCTGAAAAGAACTGAGGTGAAACGCATTTCTTCCTATTTAGTTTTTCCTGCTTCCTGTGCAGCCAGGAGGCTAAACCGTGAAAGCCAAACAGAAATGGAAACAGACAGACAGAGAGGTCTTTTCAGGCTCTTTGGCCCATAATCAGAGTGGGATGTGAGGGTTTGAAGCTGAAGTGAACGAAGCCAGTGTTGAACGTGGTTGTGACGGAAACGTAGTCCAAACAAGGTTGATGGACGGCCGATGGCGAGGTGAAAAGATTTTATAATGCATACGTACCATAAAGCAGAGGATACAATGAGATAGTGAGTCTGGCACAAGAGACAGAAACACTTTTCAGCACTCGGCACGGCCAAGTGTTCCCTCTAATGCTGAACTCTCGGAGTGAGTGGTAGCTTGGCTGAACTTCTCTTATTGCTTGAAAAGTTGATATGAAACAAGGCGGAGATGTGCTGAGGCTGCACTGCCTGTAGAAACACATTGAATCATCGGTGTGTCCTCACCGAGGCATTTATTTACCTTAAAATAATGTATAAATGACAAAGTGGAAACATGAACTTTAAATGTCCGGCCCACAACTTTACTCTTTTGGTTTTACTCTTATTTAGGGCGGCAACTGCCAATTATTTTCATTATCGATTAATCTACTAATTATTTTCTAGATGCATCCATTAATCGCTTTAATTAGCTTTATCCCAGTTTGTCAAAGTTCAAGGTGATGTCTTTAAACGTTTTGTCAGTTCACAACCCAAAGATGTTCAGATTAATATGATATAAAACTAAGAAACGCAGTAAATCTCCACATTTGAGAGGCTGAAAACAGCATTTTCTGACTTTGTTGCATGAAAAATTACACAATTAACGATTAATCTATTTAAAAAAGTTGAAAAATGTAAAGACTTTTAGTTGACTAATGACTAAAATGTGACTAAATCTAAATTAGCTGCAGAAACGAACACTGTTCTGAAGACAAAAAGCATTATTTAATGTGATTATTTCCACTGCACATTTTCCAAAACAGTATTTTAGACTGAAACCTGTCATTTACTTAAGTATACTTGTATAGAGAGAATTCTGTGGATTAATCTCAGCAGCATTTCAGATTCCTCTGCCTCACACGGGGCATGTTAGGGTTTCCAGCTGCTGTTTCATGCTCCAGTCTCTGTGCCATGCAATTATGCTGGTTCCCACCGGAGGTTTGGATTGGGTGGAGCTCAGAAAGGAGTAAGCTCAGGCATTAACTGCTCCTCACTGAGCGTAACTGGCATGAATCCACAACTACAGTAAGAACAAAAAGACGTACGCAAACACACTGCAGCAAAGCACAAAAGAAAAATAAGCCATAAAAATAGTTGCTGTACGGGAAATGGCATTCCTTAACTGGATAAGAGACGCCACCCATAACTGTGTAACTGACTGACATGTGAAATCACTGTCACTTCAAATGTTTTGTCTACAGTGAGGTTTCCCAGACTTGAGGGATGGACAGATATCTGTTCAAAAGCATTAGATAAACTCTCCCTGATACACATCAAAGTGTCCCAAGATGAAGAAAACATCGAACAGATTTCAAATGAAGCCCCTGAAGCGAAAAAGTTTTATTTCCTTTCATAGCTTACTGTAAGCTTCCATGAGAGATCATGGGACTATGCTATGGAAGAATAAAAAGGAACAACTAAATCAGTTAATTGCTAAGTTATATACTGTGTGAATAGTTTAAACCCACATGCTGGATCCCCGCTGCCTGTCTGGGTTGGGAACAATGTGGTGAGACTTTGCTGGTGACAACAGAGTCGTTGTGAGGGCAGGCTGGCGATGCCTGGCACTGAGGCTGCAGCTCTTCTACTCAGCCACAGTCGCCTGGAGAGACTTCATCTCGTGGTCCACAGCGCTCTCTGGTGTCATGAGCCGGAGTCACAGGGCAAACATGTTCCTAAGTGCCACGTCTTGTGTTCTAAGTATAAGTATAAGAAGACACGTTTTTTAAAATCTAAGATAATATTAAAGGAGCAGTACGTCTCATGATGAGTCAGCCTTGTATGTCTTCTGTGGTTCTGACGGAGCTTTGTAACCCATGTGTGCACAAACTCCATATTTAATATGATAAAGACAATACCACAACATTTGTTCTAATTGGTCTACGTCTCGAAAGCTGGTACGGACATACTGTGGGGAAGTATTTAACAGTATAAGTTTGAAATTTGCATAAATCACACTGAAAAATGGGGAAAAACGCTAACATTGTCTTCCATATAAAACATTTTTACACTGCATATCTGTGCATATCTTTGATATTCAACTTGTTATGAGATCATAAATACCAAATACTTGATTGTGCTCCTTGTAGTTTCTATACAGCCATTTTCTTATCATACTATATTTAGTATTTGGGCACATGGACGACTGACCTTTCCTAAAATATCATTAAATATATAGAAAAGTTGTCCCATGTGCCCAAAGGCCTGAATATAGTATGATAAGAAAACCTCATTGTTTGAAAATGTCTTTAACTAAAGGAAATTTAAAATTTAATTTGCGGGTACAATGCGGTAAATATCTCAAATTTATAATAGAAAGTTACAAACTGAAGCCAGACGTTTGAAAGCCGTGGGTCCGGTAAGACGCTCTTGCGTTGCATTGTGGGAATTGTAGGACCCAGTGGAGCTTGAACCATACTACAAACCAAAACTCAGGATATCTCAGCTTCTGCCACTTTAATTTAGACCATTCCTTTTTAATCTGTCTCTTGCAAGTCCCCCAACTTAATGGAAGTGTAATACCTAATCACTGAATCACTCTTTATCTAAGAGGCAGTGTCTTTGAAATACAAATGTTAATAAACCATAAGATGTAGCCATTTCTCTGGTGCAGAAAACATGTGTTTTGTTAAGCATTTGGTTTTCAGATCGTCTTCATCAGCAGGTAGTGTTCTTTGTGTACCTTCATGCTTTGAGAAAGTCTCAGCACTGGTTGCTGTTTGAAACTGCCAGAATACACACACACACACACACACACACACACACACACACACACATACACACACACACACACACACACACACACACAAATGGATGCTTGCACACACACTCTTTCCCTGCATCCTTGATGCCTCCTTGTCTGCTCTCATGCCTGCAGCAGCCCGACGCGACTTCACACCTGATAACAGCTCCATATACAGAACATGGCAGTAAAATCTTCCATCAGCACTGACCCAACCTCCTCACACCTCTCTCCCCCCCCTGCTGCTGTTGTTCTTCCTGCGTGTGCGATAGTAAATAATTCACTGTCAGCTACGCTTGCCTACAGGTCGTAGTGCGGAGAAAGCAGCACTGCTCGTCATTCCTGCAGTGTGCACTCTGGCAGCGGCTCCTGAGAGAAAGATTGCACAGATCCAAGGAAGCTGCAGAGCACCCACACCCAGCGAAGATACACAGGACTACACTTACTCCCCCTCCCCCTCCCTTCCTTTCTCTCTCACCCAGCCCCTCTCTCTCTCTCTCTCTCATGCTCAACTCTGCGCTCAGCATTATCAGAACTGCTCTGGTTGTAGGCAGGCTCACCGTCGTCTCTCAACAAGCCACTTGCCCCTGAGGAGAAACTTCAAGAAGCTGGTCCTCCTGCCCAAGGATGCTGGAGCTCGGACAGAGATGGATGAGGCTGGTCTGCGTGTCGCTTCTGTGCCTGTATGTGTGCCTGCCGAGGGAATCGGACGCCAGGAGAGCCCCCAAGATACCCCGCTGTCCTGCGACCTGCTCCTGCACCAAAGACAGTGCCTTCTGTGTGGATACCAGGGCTATTCCCAAGAGCTTCCCCCCTGGAATCATCTCTCTGTGAGTCCAACATCTATGTGTATGAGTGTGTGTGCTTTTCACTCACCATAACCTGTAAAGTGTGAGATATGTGCAGGCTGGTACAGATGGCTACGTCACCCTCCATTATGTAATGATGTGTGAATCCTAGATGTCTTTTAATGACCTAAAAGTGAATACATGTATGTTTGAGAGGTATACCAGACAGCTTTACATAACCACAATAATAAAAATGTCCCTTTACTGTACCATATGCTGAACTTAGTTGAAGGAGCACAGCAGTACAATCCTGTCGAGCTCCAGGGAGGAAAACTAACAATAGATATCTCACTGCAGGAGACCTGCTTCTCCTCTGAGATGTAATCTTGAAGAGAGACACGCTCAATAAAATGCAGCTCATGTAATGAAATGGAAAGCTTAACACATGATGGGTGAAGGTTATGTTGTGCTGAGAAGATTACAAGGTGGCCCCTTTTATGTGACATTGACCCCCATCGCCTGTGAATTGAATATTGAGTCGAGGGAAATCCAGAGCAAAGGCTGGTGGAGGTGGCCTCATTATACAATAGAGAAGAAGTGAAGAAGGAACTTATGTGTCCTGGTTTTGAAAAGATTTAGCTCAGCTTGATATTTACACGTGTCCTGAGAGAAGACATTAAAGAAAATACACACGAAGTGTTCATAAAACACATGACGTCACACTGTTGACACATCTGCATACACAAGAACACACTTCTGATGATAACTGATGTTGTTTGTTTGAACAGGACGATGGTGAACGCGGCCTTTACTACCATCCCAGAGGGAGCTTTCTCGCACCTTCACCTGCTGCAGTTCCTGTGAGTGTCCCGACTCACAACACAGCACTTCCACAACTTTTGAAACACTCCTAACTCAGTATCTCTCCCAGCAGATGAAATGCAGTCACTTCACTTCACGTCATATGTTTTCACACAGCCGATATTGTAGCGCAGGCAGACACGCTTTTGTTTTGCAGTGACAATGAAAGTGACTTCAGCCACTAGAAATAAATGCTTATTGAACACAGTGGTGACATAGCAGTAATAAGAGTAAAGTGGCTCTGTATCAGTGTCGTTGCCAATCACTGACTCCCTTCAGCTCTGCTGTGACAGACAAAGGGTCGTTTATCTACTCAGATGCAATCATGAGTGTGTGGTCACGTCCGTGTGTGTTTGTTTTTGTGTAGGTCTGCGTGTGTTTGTGTGTGTATTAGATGAGAGACTTTATCTGATTTTATGAATGCAGTGTATTCACTTCTTTTAAATCCATCTCATAATTAGCACAGCGACAAATGGAAGTCGGTTGTTTAGCCCTGTAGCTTTTCGTTGAACAGTATCTACGTTATCTTTGTTCCTTCTTGCAGGCTCTTGAACTCCAACACATTCACCATGATTTCTGACGACGCCTTTGCTGGTCTGTCTCACCTGCAGTACCTGTAAGTGTCTCACATGTGCTCTTGCTTTGTTTTGGTGCTGCTGCTTTTTGAAAATATAATAAAGTATGTACTAATGTACAAGTTCAGATTTAAAGGGAGACACACGCACGCACTTAAATTCATAAGCTGTGAAACCCACCCTTGGTCGGGTCAATACACTCAGTACTTGGCCTGGTGTGATCGGAAGGTAATGGTGGCTAATGTTAGCAAACTTTAAACAAACACTCCTGTGTAGCAGACATTACTGCTGTCTTCAACTCTCTCCGCTTTATTACTCCTTTTCGTTTTACTGTAATTGTTCAGCAAAGGTTACATAAGATCGCTTTGAAGCAAAGTGTTGCACTCCTTTCTTTTCTGTCATGCATCGGTTACCTTTGTAAATGATTAATTGCGGTCGGTCTAGGTAGATTTATTTTGTCTGCAAAGAACGAACCTCAAGGCTTCACTGTAAGATTTCAGGATCGGACTCTGCAGTATGGCAAAGCGTGCCAAAAGCAAAACTGAAAATAAATCCTCCTACGACAGCGAGCACACTGCACGCTCTGTAGTGTGATAAAGCTGAATATGCCATTCTGTGAATTGATGGGCTTTACAGAGTAGTTAGCTGATGGCTTGGAGCACACAGCTCTCCCTGATGGCCATGCCTCGGGCTGCTTGCTGTGTGGCTTTGGCTGCAGCCCAGCCATCAGGCCTCTCTGCATCACTGCCACTATCGTCGCTACCCGCTGTGAATGCTAATAAAGTCGCACTTTCATATCCAGCCACCTCTAAAGAGTCTGCACATGCCGTATGTCCTTGACTATCAATAGATGGAACGTAGACAGAGCGGGATCAGATGATGCTGACACACAGACCTTTGTAATACTCGCTGCACTCAGTGTCTTATTTTTATCACTTTTTTGTTTCCAAACCACTGATTGCATGAGTCAATAGGATCTAGCAAACACACAATACAATAATAAAACATGCATCTGTATGGTCACATCTTTATTTGACTAAAACATGGCGTTCAGATTGTAAATCCACCAGATGCAGAGTGTTATTACTGACATAATTGTTGCTTACCGTCTCTCCTATTGTGCCCTGCAATGCCAACACAACAATACAATAATAATTAATACAATAACACGGGCTGAGTTGCACAGGTTGTCATCACTGTCTGACATGCGAGTGGTTTGTTCTCTCCGCAGGTTCATTGAGAATAACGACATCCAGGCTCTCTCCTAAGTACACCCTCAGAGGACTCAAATCCCTGACTCATCTGTAAGTATTTTGTTTAAGCTAATAGGATGAAGAAACCCAGACACTTTGTCTGATGGAGCCAAAATATGAACATTTGAAATAGGAACTACTTTAGCAACTAGGTAAGTTCTATTTTTAGCAGATTGCTACTGAAGCAGGTGTTGAACTTTCATAGGAATAAACAGACTCCTGCCTCCAAGCCTGTATCCAGTTCTCTTTATACATCCGTGACACACACACACACACACACACACACACACACACACACACACACACACACACACACACACACGACCCAATGCTTGATCTCCCCACAGGCTTACGACTGTGCCTTCTGTCTGGCGGAGATAATTACACACTATACAAGCAAGAAGACATGATGATAACCATGTCTCCTCATGTTTTTGTTTCTTCCAGATCTCTCTCAAACAACAACCTGCAGCTGCTGCCAAGAGATCTCTTCAAACATCTAGACATCCTCACAGATTTGTAAGTGTGCCGTCTTGACAACCCGCGAGCTTTGACCCGACAATCTGTCACTGCAAAGCACCCTGAGGGTTCGTTGGACTGTCTGGCTCGAGATATTAGTGACACAGAAAAACGCTTTTGTCTGCTTTTTCCTTCCTGTTAGGTTTGGAAGATTTACGTTTGAGCATTGTTTAGTTACAAACTGAGATTATCTCTCTTCCCTATCTGCTGCTCAGAGACCTGCGTGGGAATTCTTTCCGCTGCGACTGTAAAATTAAATGGCTGGTCGACTGGATGGAGAAGACCAACACTTCTGTCCCTGCCATCTACTGTGCGAGCCCCTTTGAATTCCAGGGACGCAGAATCCACGACCTCACACCACGAGACTTCAACTGCATCAGCGCAGGTTTCACCGTCTCCCTTTCGGACATTTATGGTGTTGTCACGGCATAACTTCTTGTTTTATAAGTGTTGTCATTTTGCGTCGTCTTCCCATAGATTTTGCTGTTTATGAAACCTTCCCTTTCCACTCTGTGTCAGTGGAGTCCTATGAGTTCAATGATGACCAGTTTGTGGCCTTCGCTCAGCCTGATTCAGGGTTCTGCACCCTGTTTGTATGGGATCATGTGGAGATGGTCTTCAGGATGTTTCATAACATCACCTGTAAGTTGCAGTACATGCAAGTATAAACATTCTTTGTTTAAAATATTTCATCTTAAATGTTTTTTTGCGTCTGTGCATCTCTCTTGCAGCTCGCTCTGCTGTGTACTGCAAACCAGTGGTGATAAGCAACAGCCTTTATATGGTTGTAGCTCAACTCTTTGGTGGATCTCACATCTACAAGTAAGGCTTGCGATCTAATCTTGCAAACAGCGAGTGACCTTTTGAATTTCTATTAAAAAAAACCCACATAACCTTAAAGGGAATAGCTTGACATTTTGGGAAATACACTAATTCGCCTTCTTGTCGAGAGTTAGGTGAGAAGATTGATTCCACGTCTGTGCGGTAAATATGTCGCTGGAGCCAGCAGACGCTTAGCATAAAGACTTGAAAGGTTGGGAAACAGTTAGCCTGGCTCTTTCCAAAGATAACTAGTTTATTATCTCAGAATATTTCTTGGCTTGGACCAATAACTCGCTCTGCTGATTGCCTGGAAACTGCTCCTCACCAAGAAATAGTCACACACATAATTCTTTGTAAAATGGCGAAATGTCGTGTTTGGTTTAAACAAATGAGAATTCTCTTGATGGTGGAGCCACGATGTTTCTCCCTGTATTCAGTTCTTATGTTAAGATGAGCTAACCGGCTGTTAAGTCTTTACTTAAGTAAGTTTTACGTAGCAATACCACTGTATTATACTTAAAGTATCAAAAGTAAAAGTACTCATTATGCAGATATGTATATATATATATATTCTTTTTTTAAATGTATTTATATATATATATATATATATATATATATATATATATACATTTGTATATATATATACATTTGTATATATATATAAATTTGTATATATATATAAATATACATTTTTATATATATATAAATATACATTTTTATATATATAAATATAAATTTGTATATATATACAAATATAAATTTGTATATATATACAAATATTAATTTGTATATATATATATAAATATAAATTTGTATATATATATAAATATTAATTTGTATATATATATATATATTAATTTGTGTATATATATATATAAATATTAATTTGTATATATATAAATAAATATTAATTTGTATACATATATATATATATATTAATTTGTGTATATATAATATATATATATATACTATATATTAATTTGTTTATATATATATATATATATATATATATATATATATATATATATAAATATATAATTTGCATATATCTAAATATTAATTTGTATATATATATATATAAATTATATATACTGTATAAATAAAATGTAGTGGAGTAGATGTATAAAGTAGCATAACATGGACTTCAAAATGATATAATAGTTATCACTGCAGTAATAACTACTAGGGATCCTAAATAAAGTAAAGTAACATAGTACTTAAGTTCAGTACTTGAGTAAATGTAATTAGTTAGTCACATTCACTGTACAGACATGAGAGTGATATCAATCTTCTCATCTAACTCTTGGCAAGAAAGCAAATGAGTGTATTTCCCAAAATATTCATTCAATGTGAAAAGCTGTAGGACTTCTATGACAAAGTTTTTGTTATCACAGGTGGGAGGAGGACCCACAGCGCTTTGTAAAGATCCAAGACATTGACACCACTCGCGTGAGGAAGCCCAACTTCGTGGACACCTTCCAGCTGGATGAAGAGTGGTACTTTGTAGTAGCAGACAGCTCCAAGGCAGGCTCCACCAGCATTTATCGCTGGAACAGCAATGGTTTCTACACCCACCAGTCCCTCCATCCCTGGCATCGGGACACCCATGTGGAGTTCCTTGATGTTGGGGGAAAGCCTCACCTCATCCTCTCCAGCGCCTCTCAGCCGCCGGTGGTTTACCAGTGGAACCGAGGCCAGAAGCAGTTTGTTTTCTCCTCCCAAATCACAGAGCTTGCAGATGTGCAGATGGTTAAGCACTTCTGGGTGAGGAAGGTTCTCTACCTTTGCCTCACACGCTTCATAGGTGACTCCAAGATCCTCCGCTGGGAAGGGCAGCGCTTCGTAGAGATCCAGACTCTTCCCTCTCGGGGCTCAATGGCAGTGTATCCTTTCACAGTGGGCCTCCGCCAGTACCTCATTCTTGGAAGTGATTTCTCCTTCTCCAGAGTATACCTGTGGGATGACCTCACTCAGCGCTTTCAGCCCTTCCAGGAGCTCAACATGAGAGCCCCACGAGCGTTCAGCTTGGTATCCGTCGACAACAAGGACATTCTGCTGGCGGCCAGCTTCAAAGGCAACACCCTGGCCTACCAGCACCTGGTGGTGGATCTCAGTGCCAAGTAGACATGCTACAGTCAGAGCGACAGGAGGTGTTTCTGAGCATTAATCAACACGTGCCAAATAAATGAAAGACTGCAAAATGTTTAAGCCATGTCACTAAAGGTCTGCTGTTTTACCTGACGTTTTAAGCGAGGCAACTAATTAATCTATTTATCTACTTTTATGCACTATCCCTGAACATCTGAATGAAGTAATAGTGATAATAGCATCAGTAACATGCCAACATAAGTGTCGTGTCACTGCCGCATAACTGCTTCTGTTCTGCCAACCATATATCCAGGCAAATAATTTTTCAAAAGTATTATATTGTATACTGCACTTTACTAATGTGAAAATGATGTGCATGTGCATTGACTTATGAATTATTCATCGAATGAGACTGGATATTGTAACGGACTACTGAAGGTTTTGTAGGTTACACAGTGTAGTTTATCTGTGTAGCATTTTGCATGGCACGGTACAAATGATATAACTATGTAAACCAAGCAATACTTACCATTGAAATACTTAAAATCCTTGATTATGTTTATGTTTATATTTGACTTTGATGTTCAATTCTGCAATAATACCATGGGATCAGAGCCGGCATGAGCAAATTAAGCGAGAGGCCCTAAAATGCCTGAAAATGTGAACCTAGTATCTCTTTAGAATTTAAGTTTTTAAAGACGTTATCCTTGATTTTGTTATAGTTCCCAAATCACAAAATGTTCCCCAACAGTGGGATCTTTTTTTGAGAACGTCAGAAATAAGAGAATATTTTAGGGCTTTTGCAAACTTGGGCATTATAACGAATAACCAATTTGAGAGACGTTATTTGTGGAGCTATAACACGATCGGAGAATGTTTATTTAAGTTATGAGAAGTTCTAATCCGTTCCTATGTTTTGTAACATAGTCACAAACTGTATTTAATTGTTTATGCATACATTCTTTTGCACATTGAAGGGGGGGTTGGGAAGGGGGGTATGATTAAATTAAGTGTATGGCCCCTAAAAAGTCCTGTGTCCTGTCTTTTATGGTCAGAATTGCTTTAAAAAAAAAAAAAAACAAGATAACTCCAAAACAAGCCTCCTGCAGCCACGAGTAGTTTATCTTGTATCGCAGTACAAATGAATGCTAAACAATTGGTACCACATCAGTGTGTGTTTGCTTTTAAATCTGGATAATAGTGTAAGGAGGCCCTTTGAGTTGTAATTTATATAGATAATAAAACAAATAATGAAGCAACGCCACATGTAAAACAGTTTGTACTCACTGACATCAGAAAAAGTAGGAGGAAACTCAAATTAAAACAACGCATCTGGAGAAGAGATGCGCATAAAGGGCGCAAACTAAATGTGAGCAGAGTTTATAGGTGTGCTTGCTTTGTTGTTCAGGGTGTCTGCGTGGGTGGAGTTAAAGGATTTCCTTATTGGACATATATCTCCGCTTTTTTTGCACGGTTCTGAGTTATAAATCGCGCGCGACCATATGTTGTTGTTGATATGTGAAACGTTAGCTAGTGTTAGCGAGATTTCAATGCATCATGGTGAAGTGAGGGCTCGCTTTGATAGCTGACAGCGACATGTGAGCCACTGCTCTACATTTTCCCTCAACAGACGATCATTTAACATGTTACTTGACGTTACGTGGTATTTGTTTCTGGTAACAGTGAGGGCAGGTAGTGGGAGTTGCTAGCTTAACCTAACGCTAACTTGGTTTTAAGCTAGCTGTTAGCTGCGCGAGCCGTCTGCTTGACGTAACAATGTCTAACTCCGCAGACATGTCACCCGAATGGGAAGACGACGAGCGGATGAATGTTATGTTCTCAGACTTCAATGAGAACCGAGATGTCAACACGACGGACTGGGACAGTAAGATGGACTTCTGGACGGCTCTGATTGTGAAAGGTAGCCGGGACAGAGGCACCGTGTGTGTCAGTCTGCAGGAGCTGAACAAGACCTTTAGGAGGAAAGAAAGATCCCCGCTGGGTTTGGCGACTGTCATCCAGTCCATGGCCAGGTAACTGCTGTTGTGCCAGTCACTGCTGACTGTCTCTGTCTCTGTGGGTCCGCCTGGTTACATCGCTTGTGTTTTTAACTTCTGCCAGATGTGGGAAGATCCAGAGGGAGTCAGAGTTTGCTGCTAACATGGACTGTGGCTGGCTGTCCTGGGGTGTCGGCCTGCTGCTGGTGAAGCCTCTGAAATGGACCTTCTCCACTCTTCTGGGAAGCAGCCAGGTGCCTTTGGAGGAGTCCTTTGTTGTCATTGAACTAGTGAAGGTTTGTTAAACTCAGTGTTTCCTGATGTGATTTAGAAACAATGCAGTCCATGCAGTAATTACATTTAATCTGAGTTTATCCCTTCAGACAGATGTTCTGTACAAAACTTTAATACAAATTAATCATCTACATTAAATATAGTATGCATCTGAATACAAACTGAAACGTGTCAGTGTCTGGAGGACTTTGAACACAGGTCAACTTCATCCATACTTTCTCTTTCCCTAGCTCTGGTATTACAGCCAGACAATAACATTTATTAGATAACAAGCTGAAGATGTTTTTGTTTTTCAAGCACATAAGACTGTTTATAATCAAGAAGAAATGTGTCAGTCAAGGCCAAGAAGCTGTTGTCTTATACAACGGACCGTCTCTCAATTTAAGGAGAAATGCAAATGATAACAAAAAAGGAACGAAAAATAAACTCTTGGTAACGTGTACTCTGTTTCAAATCTGTAGACCACGATATCTGAGGGAGAACTGGTTTTTAAAAGGGAAGGTGAAGATGATCACCCTGTCGAGTATTAAATGAATTAGTTTGGGGATTAAATGTGTTGCTAAATGATGGTTGAGAAAAAGGCAAGAACATAAACACACATATCTGATGAATGTTTATGTCGTGTACTGAAAGAGTGTTAAGTTTCCTGAACAGTAGAGAGGCCTCATGAGAGTTTGAGAAAGTCAATCTTACATTTTGTTTTCCAGGAGAAAGCAGAAGAATTACTCAAAGTGTACCGGAGCAGTGAGTTTGCAAGCTGCTCCATCCTGTCATTTCAAGAGCTCTGTACTCTCTCCTCCGACGTGTGTGCTGATGAGAGCACCCTGTGCATGGCTCTGCTGCAGCTGCAGAGGGACAAGAAAGTTACGGTTTCCCTGCATGAAGGCGAGAAGGTAAACTGCTCATTTAAAAGAGACATTTTGCAGGTTTTATTTCACCACAAAGCCTGTTTAAGAACTGCTGGTCTAATGTTCTATATTGCAACTGTCTTCGTGTGTCTTCTTTACAGATTGTCAAGTTTTGTCAGGCTGGGCAAGATCACATTTCACCGGTCAGCGATGTGGATATGGGCATCTACAAGCTGCAGCGTAGTGAGAAGCTTCTGGAAGAGCGGGTGGAGAAACTGGCCCTTGAAGCTGAGAAGTACTCTATACAATATTATTACATTTACTGTATGTCATTTAGTCATTGTGTGCGTTAGCCATCTTTATTTCCAGGTATTGGACTAGTCATTGCATTTAAATGCTTCTGAAAGTCAGACTTTCTTGTGATTATTGCTAAAAGCTTTGCATTTTTCTGAGTGCAGGTGCAAAGAGGAAGCAAGGGTGCTGCTCCGGGAAGGGAAGAAATCACAGGTACCGATAACAAGCGACTGAACAACGTTTTATTCTGCGCAACCAAATGTCCCGACACTGGGTTCAGTGGTAATATTTAACGCTCCATCCCACAGGCACTGAGGTGTTTAAGAGGCCGCAAAAGGGTCGAACAGAGAGCAGAGAGCTTGTTTGCCAAACTGGAGTCCATCAGAGGAATCCTGGACAGAGTAGCTCAGTCACAGACTGATAAGATGGTAAGAGGCAGAATGAACGTCAACATTTTCCCCGTGTAGTTTTCTGTAAAGTGTGTTTCGGGTTCGCACCATTACGACTGATACATGTGCTATTACACCTGCCTACTTCACATACAGCAGAGCATTGTGTTTCGTTCTCGGTCAACCATTAACGACACAATAAACCTTGTTTTATCCTCCATTTAAAGACGTACTCCCTCGCTGCTCGTCTTGCCGGTTTGTGCTGTAGTAAAAGGGGTCACCTGGTATTATATGTAACTGTGTGCTGAACATGTTTGTAGGTTATGCAAGCATATCAGGCCGGAGTGTCGGCGCTGAGACTCTCTCTTAAGGATGTGACTGTGGAACGTGCTGAGAGCCTCGTTGATCAGATCCAGGAGGTACAGTAGCTGTTCGTTTAGAGACAACTAATGAATTGTATGTTACACTTCAACATCGTTAATGAATCTTTCCTATGATTCAACCAGTTGTGTGACACTCAAGATGACGTGAACCAAACTCTATCCAGTGGCGTGACCAGCGCAGGTATGCCATACTGTTAGTGCCACATCGTTTATACATCGTGTATATGATGATTAAGGAGATCTAAGCTTGTCATGTTTTTTTTGTAGATGTAGACATGGATGAGTTGGAGGAGGAGCTGAAGTCTTTATTGGACGAGTCAAAGCCGGATACTGTCCCAGGTTTCCCTGAAGTTCCAACAAATGATCTGCAACCCTTCGGGAAGCAGAGCCTCCCGGATACGGACCTGCTCAGCTCTCTGCCTGCGGTACCTTACAGACCCTTGGACATCACCGCTGAGCAGCTGGAGGACGAGTTGAACAAGTTAACCCTGACAGATTCAGGTTTGTTTCAGATTTCTCCGTTTCTCTAATGGACTGCAATATAAACGTTTTGAAGTAACACGTGGTCACTTCTCTGTCCAGGCTTTCAACAGGAGAAGAAGACGACAACGACATCGCCGGCCAAGAGATTAGAGCCTGCACAGTGATGGCACAGCCAAAACATCAGCATCAACATATCAAACTATATCTCTTAAAACATTTTCTGTGAGCCGGCGTTCACAGAAGTAAAATACAGTACTGAATAACTACATTAGCAATTGCTAAATAATAATTGTAAAATCAATATATCAGGATGAAAACAAGACACTTTCCTTTTATTTAATGAAATTTAAAATGCCTTTTCTGTGGAGGCATGCTAAAAAGAATAAAGCTTCTCTGCCATCCGGCCACAAGTCGAAAGTGAACATTTTAGCAGTTTAAGATATTCTCGATGGTATGCCGCCACGAGGAATGCTTTTATTTTTGTGGTATTTTTGACAAGAATGTGAACAAAGTATATCTGTTGTGTGTAGTGTGTGTTTATCGATGTCTTTAATTGTCCGTCATTGACGGTCCTGTAAAGTGTATTAAGTGGCCTTTGAACTGCAAATGTTAAACTGAAAGTAAAGAGAATATTATGCCAAATGATTTAATCAATAAGTATATTTAGTCTCACTTCAACAGAGCTGTGAGCGTCGAGAAGTTTATCTTAAGTAAGTTTAACCAAATATGTTTCTCAAAATAAATTTTATTTTAATCACTTCTTTGTCAAAGGTATTTTATATGTCAACAAAGCAACTTATACTTTTTGTTTTTTTTGTTTTACTAAAGTATGTACAGAGCTTTGGCCACCAGGGGTCACTGTCCTTCACACGGATATTTATGACTCAACCAGATAATTATTAACTGCAGTTAAATAGAGCTAAAGTAGCTTTTCTGATACTTTCAAGCTTTCTTTATACTTTTAAAATTAATTCCTAATAAATTCTAGTTCTGCTATTGAAACTTTGTGTACAATATATTTGATTCAAGCCATAATGAATAATAAAAAGAACATTATTAGGATACATGCCTTGGCAGATTGGATTGATAAGATTCTTAAGGAAACATATGAAGGATGGTTTAGAGGTGGAGACCATTCTGCAATCGGTTGCAGATTATTAATCTAATCGAAATGTGTTTTGGAATAATGAAGGTAAGAAATTCCGATGTATTGATCCACACCGGGGATGATAATGTTTCAAGATCCTAGTTTCAAGACTTGCAAAGTGTTTGTATCAAATGTTCATTTAAACGTTAGTGCTTATTTAGCCATTACTGTTAACATGGAGTTGTTTTTATAATCACATTATCAATCCTGGTTCTGGTCGGCCCACATGTGACCCTTCATTTTATTTAGGAGAATAAAACTTTCCAAACAATGTATTATTATTATTATTATAAATGTTGGGATGTATCACGATAATTACTTCCATCACTGTGGCTGAAGGAGGACGCCTAGTGGCCAAAGGGTGGAAGTACAAACACATTTGCTCGCTGCTCTTCCAATGAGATTGATGGTTCTTGTCAGTAACTGCAGAATCTTCATTGTGACATTAAGTTGTTTCTGTAAATCACCGTAATGATATTAATGATACTGAATGCTTTGATAATCTTTAGCGTGTAATGGCCTCTTTTCCCCTCCTTGATAATCAGCTCTGTGCACTTCACTTTATGATGTCCCTTGTACATACACTATCACTCCTGTTCTTACACCCTGGTATCAGTAACTAATTACACTAGTAGTTACAGAGCATTGAAAGAGTCTGAATCATAATCTTTGCCCTTTACAATCAAACTAAACATCTACGGGAGATGTTTTAGCTTTCGACATCCATCAAAACACAAAATGAGACTTCCAGAGTCTTGTACAATATATGCATTGAAGACATTTATTACAAGTCTTCTCCTTAAATGTTTCACCCATCTGTACAAAAAGAAACCAAGTACACATACCAGAAAAAAAGCTTTGCTTTATTGTATTGATTCATATGTTTATTTCAAGGACAAGTGATACTAATGTGAAAAGCAGGTTATTAATTGATTATAATTACCGTCATGTTGGAGGTGCAGTGACTACTGTCAATATGTGAGGGTGCCTTTGTGTTCTCTATTAAACAATAAATTAAAAAAGAATTCATTACAAATGTACAGCCTTTATAAAGTACAGGTAATAATATCACAAAATCCTATTACAGCAGAGTTTTCAAAAATGCCCTTGTATCACAAATAACATTAGTGGATATTGTTTAAGCCAAAACTTAATTCTCTCAATGGCCTTTGAAGTCTCTCTGAAACTCACACACTCACACACTCACACACACACTCACACATATACGCCCTGTTCACTATCATGTCATACTACATTCACACATGTGCACCGCTGCTGTTTTGCAAGCCAACATAAGAAAGATGAAATTACAGCTTCTTCACCTTTCGCCAACAAATCTCGATTGCACATTTTTTGCAGCTTGTACTTACAGGAACATTATTATACTGATATCACAAGAAGATGAAAGACATTCGGGGAGTATTAGTTTAATAATTTCAGTTCTATCCTATGCAGCTGCAGACTTCTTGTTATATAGTTTGTGGATACGTCCAGACTGTTGTTGAGAAGAACGAGCAGACAGAGATATGTAAAGATAACTATGAGCCATGACTTCACTACACAGCTTGTGTATTGTTGATCCAGTTGAGCAGGCACTGATGCAGATATTTGGCAGAGAATTCGTTGTATGCACCACAAACGACAGAATGAAGAGAAAGTCTAAGCAAAAGGTCAAGATGTGTATAATACAAGAGCTCATTGGGTTGTAAATAAGAAACATTTGGCATGCTTTATAGTTGTCATTTTATAATTTATATCAAGAAAAACAAGTCAAGTATGGAATATCATGAACAAAATGATAATGTACTTTCTTTTCATATTGCAGTGTTGTGTAAAAAGCAGGCTACACAGTGGGTCAGGCTCCGTCCTGCTCTTGCAGTGTTTATACAGTAGATGTGTGTGTGCGTTTATATGCATGTTAGCATTGCAGTGTTAAACTGTCCTGTCAGTTCCCGAGCGCTTCCGCACAACCTTCTCGTCACTGACCTGGTCCACCGCCAGTGTCTCCAGCTCTGCTTGCGGTGGAGCCAGGGGAGAGGTGCCATGTGGGATGCGGTGCGCCACGCCCACATGAGCCCTGTACTGCCGGTCCCGAGCGGGGCTGTGACGAGGGCTGGCCGAAGCACCCAGAGGAGTGACAGCGGAGCGCTCAGAGGCAATAGGAGGGATGACGGCAGGCCGTTCTCGCACTACCTGCGGTTCGGGAGAGTCTCTCCCGGCCTGCAGGAAGGGTGTGGGGTCGGGCATGGCATCTACCGTCTCCCGCAGAACCAGCCGCCTACTGTCCGAGCCGAGCCGATACACCTCGGTCAACTCCGGGTGAAGAGGCTGGGAGAGACTCTTCTTCATGCGGCGGCGTGGGGTTTCAGGCTGCCTGTCCTTGGCTGGTGGAGGCGTGGGCTTGTATGAGGTGACTGGACTAACGTTGGGGCTGGCCTCAGACGAACTGCCAGCTAACAGCTTCTTCTTGGTGGCGTGAAGCTGTGAGGTTAGGTAAGCAATAGTGCTCGCTCTCTGTTCCAGCTCCCCGGACAAAACAGCCAGTTTGTGGCTCTTCATCTTGAGCTCCTCCAGGTACTTCTTCTCCCTCTCCTTAATGGTGTTTTCCAGGACGGAGATCATGGCGTTCTTCTGCTCAAGGTCCCTGAGCAGCTCTGTGTTCTCCTCCTCCTTCTTCTTCAGCTGGGCCTCGAGTTCCTCACACCTCCTTTGCAGCTCCCTGCAGCGGACCTCGCTGCTGTCTGCACACACAACAAAAAACAGTTAAAACAGCAGCTCTGACATGTATGCACAGATGCATTCATGTGGCAAAACAGCAAGTGCACACAAGAAATACACAGAGACAAAGAGCAGAGACTTTTATATCCACCAGACCGGACCAATCATTAGTACATTAAGTGCAGACAGTCTGCCAGCTGACGGAGACAGTGTGATCCTATAGAGACTCATCTGCAGTGGGCAGAAAGCTCCACTCTCACATTACAGCTCGGGTAGACGACAAGGTCACATCTCTCCTCTGACCTTCATCACCCTGCCCTGCCCCACCCAGTTACAGCAGATACAGCCGGGTTTGTATATGTGCAAAAAGCGTAGAATAAAATGAAATGTGTTTATATCACAATCTGAAGGTTTCCAAGTCTAGTTTACGTCTATATTCCCTAAATTCAATCTCCTATCAAATACAGAGATGGTTAGAAAGATGCTTTCCCTTCATTTCTTTACATAGGGAGGGGCTGGTAAATGTTCACCCCAGTTGGAACAGCTGAGCCCTGCTGTGCTAAGCAGGTTGCAGGCTGTGCATTAGCGCTGTGACAGATAATCTCATTTCCTGCACTCCAATCTCTGAGATGTCCCACGCTAACATGATAGTGCCTCTAACTGGAGGCCCTAACAATATTGCTCAGATCTGGGCCATGTCAGAAAGCCTACAACACACAGAGATCCTGGAGAGACGCAGCATGCTTCCTGTTCAGTTATACACACCAGGGGGTTGCATGTACATAAATTAAACCACTCTGCTGTACTTCAAGTATAAACAGTGGAGCTGGGGCTGAATCAGACCAGTGTTGTGACTCCATGTCATGGCCATGGTAACGTGGGGGGAGGGGCAGTGAGCAATGGGCAGAGGGAGCTCTCATGAACAGCAGGGATTCTGACATTGCAATGCTTCCTGGGAGGGACTTTGTTACCAGGAAACGGACAGAGCCCCCGGCTCTCAGGACACCTATTTTTGCAGAAAACACAGATTTATAGCCTTGACTGTTGTAGAGTTTTGTCTGCTCACTTGTTTGAAGAAAAAAGTGAGACATGCCGAGGTGGAAAAGACTTGTTAAAGGAACCCGAATCATTGTTAAGTCAATCTAATTTGATGGTAACTGTTAGGACATTGGATATTGAATGCTTGTTTCAAAACGGATGTGCGTGTGTACTATACAGCATGATGAAGGCTTACCTGAGGGGTCAGAGCTTCTCACAGTGAGTTCATATGTCAGATCTGTAAAGAAAGGAGAGGGTTACTGACATGTCTACGTCACATGAGGTTGCAAAAGGGCAGCTATCGAACAGCATGCTCCTGACACAGACTACGTAGCTTGTTTGGGGAAGAGATGTCAGTGTTTTCCATATGGCGGCGTATTCATTTAACGAGATTACTGCGAGTTCCACCTCAGCCTTAGTGATAGGTTAGCTAAGGATATGGGAACGCAGGGCTAAAGCATACAGTGTCCTGTTTTCCTGCCGTGTCCATCTTTATATCCTCCCTCTGTGGAAGATAATATCTATTACTGGTGGTGTGCTCGATACAGGTTTCACATCGTTGCAGTGCAGAGTGTACTCACTAATGCTTGAGTGCAATTCCTATAAGTCATCATATTCTCTCTAAAAGGTTTAATAGTGGCACCACAGAGTCTTGTTGACATTTGGTCTCCAATATCCATTTAGATTAAACATCTGTCCCATCTATGAACTCGAAGATACTTTATTTAGCTGTTTTCTAGTGTTCCATCTGTTCTCATGAGATATCCTCTCAACGCGTTCATTAAAGAGTATAGTATGCAGCAATTTCCTAAAAAAACAACGTATAGACTTATACAAAATGCCTGTATTTTCTCTTTTCTTCTTATTTTGCTGTGCTCAGGATGTTCCTGAGGGTGTAACGCCCAGCCAATAAGCAGCGTGTGCAGCAGGCTCTCATCCCCTGATCGTAAAAAACTCCACCGCTGTGTCACGCCCCTCGGCGCCTCTCTTTACATGGCTCTGCTGATACCAGGCACCGACATCCTTTTAGCGTCGTCTGCATAATACAAAGCGGTGGTATTTGACGATGAGAATGCTGTGTTTATATGTGCTCCAGTGTTTCCCCACAGCTGCTGTGTGCTGCGAGCGAAGCCACACACACACACACACACACACACACGGCATAAAAGCAGGATTTGTCGTGCACTCGTTCAGAATCCAGCACCTTCACGCAGGGCTGTGCAGAGGTGTGTGTCTTTATTTGTGCATTAGAACTTAACCACCATAAAACAATCATAAAAAATCACGTTTTAATCCTCTGATTTACTGCTTTGCTGTTACTAACGGACCTGCCTCTCTTCTTCACTCTGCAGCTCGCTAAACCATCTCTTGATGCTACAGAGACTTATAAACAATGGTGCCTCTTTCAATCCCACTCTGAGCCCCAAATGCCTGTTTTTGCACTCTGTAACTTTGGTCAGCAGGTCGTACAATCTCCCAGGAGAAGTGCGTAAGGCTTTAATGTTGACTGTTGAAACTGGATCATGTTTTATAGAAAAATTAAAATCTGGTTTTCCCTCCGATGTCCTGCGGCTGCTCTGCCTCGACTGATCTACGTCGTTTCCTGATGGACAGAAAGATTTCCTTGCTGCTAAAGTAACACAAACCACTAACTACTGGTAATAACAGTTGCTACAAAAAGCTAGCTAGTTGTTTGCTCAGTAGCTGAGCTATATTGCTTTAATGTGCTGGTTTTACCGAGCAGCATGAAGAGAAAAGAGATGGCTACCTGTGGCCGCGCTCACCTGTGCATTGCTGTTGTAATCTGCGGATCTCTGTGTGTAGCCCCTTCAACGTGGTGGCATGGTCCTGCTGGAGGAAGAGCAGGTTTTTCTGTGCACTGTGCAGCTGATTTTCTAGAGTAACATTTGCTGAAGCCATGGCTGATTATGTTCAGAGACACGCCAGCCTTGCAACCTCTAGACACAGGTGACAGAAAACACGGAGAGACAGAGGAAAAGAGAGAGAAGAAGACAATAAATAAAAGACAATCCATCTGGCAAACAGGCCGTTATTTCTCACCCCTTCGCCGATAAACATCTAAGTGCTCCAACTTTGTCTTTGCCAGTTGGCAAACAAAACAATCTGCTTTAGATGTTCCAACTAATCACTATTGGATAATACCATCAAACCCATTTGCAAAATAGAGGCCATTTGGCACTTCAACTAACCAAGCAAGTATAATTGTAACCTTGTTTGTTGTTAAACAGAGCAGCAAACATGCTGAGGAGAAGGTGAGGATGCACATGTATTAATATTCAGTGCAGGTGTTCATGCCATCATCGTTAATAAGGCTGGGTTAATGCTAGGGCGAGACCGTAGCAGAGAAAGGCTAAGCGACCGCAAATAGGCACACTCTGTTTTTGCTTACTGTTATTATCAATCCATCACTGACACAGTTATTGATCGAGACCCTGAGAGTGAGAAGTGGTTACACTAATCTAATCTACACTGTGAAATGTAATTTTATTCTGACATACACTGGAAAATACTCTTCCTCAGCAAAGAAGATAGGTAAGAAAATGAAGTAAATTTCCTACACTGAAATTAAAGTGGAACAGCTTCTCTTTACTTGGAGCGTAAATAAATACAACAGATGGCAGGAATGAAATCTCTTTCTGCTTGAAAATATCCTTCTTCATTGTCATACCATGGTCAATAACAACAAACACTAAAAAGAAATCAAAGCTGAACGCATCACAATGACACTGGGTGTGGCATGAGGGCAGCCAGTCTCAAGCAGGCCTTCTCCTTCCCTGCCTTGCCCCACCTTCCACCCCCCTCCCTTCACTCGATGTCCTTGTCTCCGGAGCCGAGCCAGAGCGAGAAACAATCACTCAGTCAGTCCCGGCATCTTCACTGTACTTGGCTGAGAGTTGAGAGCACATTGATCCCCTCCTGAGTGCAGAGAAAGCCTCTGCTTGCATACATAAGTATGCTTCAATAAAACATCCCAGAGCTTCTCACTCTTACATCATCAGCTCACTGACATGAATAATATATCCCATGACACCACGCTGGACCCACTTCCCAGTTTTAACAGTCTTCCATGTGATTTTCTTTCCCCCCTATGACTTACACATGAAAAGGAAAGCATGTGATAATCAAAGCACACACTCGTAATCACAAATAGAGCGAGTGATCATAAAGGCTGTAGAGATAATATATTATTGATGAGTAATATGGAGTCCTTCCGATAAACCCTGCGCTACAAGCATATCTCTCACCCCAGCTCTTTCCTAGAATAGCTTGGATAGCTTTCCATTAGCAAAGGCATGACCTCACCTCAACACATAGCTCATGCCGTAGCTTGGAAAAGCAGTTCAGGGATTTAGAGAGAGACAATAAAGTTTATCTCTCTTTGTTCTGAAACAATGTAGGGGGTAAATGCAAATCTATTAGTAACTGTCTGTTTTAGAAGTCGGAGATTAATGTCAAAACAGTATGACGTGTCTGTCTTTCTTTTCCTAATACACAAACCAGCATTTCCCCATACAGAGCACATAAATAATCAATGAACTGCAGCAGCATGAAACATTAGCTAGTAGCTCCCATCCTTAGCAAAAACAAGAGCTTAGCAGACACTGGTCTTCCTGTAGTGAAGCTGTTTCTTTGCACACAGATGTCCATACTTATATTATATTTATATTACATCTCAGACAAACGCTAAGTGCCATTACTTAATCATATCATCAGTCTGGTGTACACTGTTAACATAGACTTGCTGACTCTGCTGCTAATAATCACTACTGTTACTTTACCTTAGCATTTTTTTCTCCATATGTTCTTGTATGTTTTTATTTTATTCTATTCTTATTTAATTATTGTATTATTTATTCTTGTACTTTAACTATTTATCTGTATAATTGCTGCCTTTGTTCTGCTGTAACAAAATAATAATTTCCCCCTTTTTAGCATGTCTTGTCTAATTTAGTTGCTAGTAGTTTAGGGTCAATGTTGTAATATTGTAATAATCAACATACTTCTAGAACGTTTATGTTTAATGAAATGTAAACGCCTGCCACGTCAACATTCATCTTTAAAAATGACAGACAGATAAATAATGAACCAGTATACCCATTAAAACCACTGCCTACAGGACACAAGCTACGTGTTACCCGGCAGGGATACTCTCCACGGCACTTTCAATTTCAGCACCTGCATTGCGGACAGCACCCCAAACCCACATTTCACAGCAAACCCTTGCAGGTCCTGGCACTAACATTACCTGCCACAGGATCATTACTTCACACACACGTTATTGTCAAGCTTTAAACAGCAATATCATTTAGGACATGACCTTCTTTATCATTATCAAACAAAACGTCAGTGGTCGTAAACCCGGGGCTGGCGAGCGGTGCCTGTGAACGACTTCACAACGTTTCACTTTCCTTGTTGCTGTTTGTTGCTTTTTATGACCTGATGTACTGTAGGATGCCATCACTGCATCTCCTACGGTCATCACAAAGGCTGTCATTGCAGCTAATGTCATGTACTGCAGCTGTCCAGGGAGGAGCTGACCAGTTTCATTAACCGAAGACAAGCTAGCCCCAATATGAGCTATTCTCTATCGAAAGGTGACAACGTCACACCAAACTCCCTTTACAATCCGTCACACAAATAATAACCTGCTATAAACAAAAGGAAATGCACTAATCGGAGAATATCAACAATGTGTTTTGGCATTGTGGATGTGTTCTGATGAATTCGGCTTCGTTGAATCCACCAAACGGGGCTTAATTTCAATAAAAGCCAAGGGTTTAGCAACATAGGGCACATACTAGCAGCTGCCATCCAATTTAAACAATTGAAGATGTTTCTGATGAAGACAAAATACAATGTCAATGAAGTCAACCTGCTTGGATGAATGCCGATTTGAAAAACGCCTGTTACCATATAAACTATACTCCGTGTTCAGACACGCAATACAATACAGGAATTTGAGAAATGCCTTTGAATTAAACAATCTCTCCACACAGGAAGTAACGTACGTATGGAGCCTAGCTGAACAGCTAACGAGGCTACATTATTTTATGAAGAGCTTACCTTATTTTTAAAAATAAGCAGCCGTCGAATATCTTGTGAAAGATTGTATATTGTAGTTGAACAGACCAGCCTCACCGGCTAAGAGCTTTCTGCCTTGCGGGGCATGTCGGTGATGCTGTCAGTGGCTCGCCTTGGTCGGGTGAGAGGGGAGGGTGGCTGTGTCACTTTCCTATCATCTCCCTGAGCTACGAGACAAAATAAAGCGATGCATCATGGGAAATTAAACGTTGGCCTAAAAGACATCCAATCACGGTTATTTCTAATAATGTCATTTAAACATTAGTTATTACAATTACAACTTTAATAAGATACAATTAAAAGTACAACACAAGCAGCAACACAGGCGTTACTAACGTTAAATGACATGAAATGTTGAAGTAGCGGTTGTCAGGGACGTGCCACAGTTTTTAGTCGCCAGCGTCATCACCATAGCAACAGAATATGTCACCTGTTCAATCGTGATGCGTTCACGCCATCTAGTGCCAGCACCGGAATATAGCATTTCTGCAATAAGTCAGATATCTGACAACTTCTTAAGGCTTATTACACTGTAAAGTGTCAGATTTAATGTGCATGTTGTGCCAAACTACCAGAATGAAGTAAATGAATGAAAATAGATGAAAGCTGTTGGACAGAGTACAGCTGGTGGACAGCAGAGGGGAGTATTGCCCTTCAGTGGCAGAGGAGGGTTACTACAACAGCATCACTCAATCTCATACTACTATGTTTTTAATCTAGTTTATTTTGAGCAAATCTCACAGTAATTTGTCTTATTTTATACATTGCTTTAATTGACCATGAATGTATGCATATTATATATTTAACTATGAATGCGTCTATTCTCTAGTGTTTTCTTGTCCATGGAGATTGCTAATTCTTTCTGTTATAAACAGAAAAATTAAACATTCAGCAACGCATATGTCGGTGCTATATAAGAGCCAAAACTACAATGTGCAGTTTGCGATTGAAGCCTTTTTGCCTACAAATTAGTTGGACTCCTTATGCATTCTTGTGCATGCTGCTGCAGCGTGGGGTTAGGTAAATAATGGACACCTAAAGCGACTATTCAAGTGGATATGCATCTATTTGAATTGGCAACGATTTTGTTTATGTCAGATGCCAGACTGCAAACAAGTGTTTGTGTGTGTGTCATTTCTTTTTGAGAAATGATTTAGCTTTGTTTGTTTTTTTTAGAAATGATTTAATACGTCTGTCAGTGAGGAACAGAAATGGATGTAGTTAAGAAATATACTAAAGGGTAATAAATTAAGAACGTTATCAAACAAAACCTTATGGACAGCATCAGCATCAAAGTGTATATGTCAAATGTATGTGCAGTGTTGTTTTCTAAGCAAAAGAAACCTCTATAATAATAATAAAATAATAATAATAATAAAGTAATAATAAATCTATAACTGTAAATTTCACTGTACATTTAAAAAAATAAAATAGTTTATGCTTATTTTATTCAAATCTACACATTTAAATGGTTTGTTATGTATGTTTATTACAGTATATGCATTTAATAAAAAATATTAGAATTTATTCATAATACTTTGTACCATGTAGTGCTCCCCATGCACTTTTTTAAAAGAGAAATAATTACATTTAATCTAATCTTACGTGGTATCAACACCTTGACTTTGAGTTTCCTCGTCTGAGGTATGAAAACATGGGAAACAGTAGCCTTTTCATTCTGACTTATAATATCCCCTTAAATTATCTCTGGCAAGAGAAATTCCTCAGTGACATAGCTACTGCGTAAAATGATACAAAACAAAAACAAAAGCATCAGTTTTCATTCCCAACCTACAGTAACAAAGAGTCTCACGTGTAAAAAGAAAATATCTCGTGGAATAAATGGAATTATTGTCCACCTCCAGAAATGTTATTTTTCGGAAGCAGCCTTTAATCTCTCCCCGGTTTTGGCATGTTTGTGATAGGGATTAAATTCTTCTCATTTCTTTATTTTTAGTGTTTCTGGCACGCTTCCCAGCTGAGTGCAGAAAGCAACTGGTTGAGGAGAAGGTAAGTTACCTTCAGGAAAAGTGAGGTGAAAAATAATTCCCCAACAGAGACCCTTTACCTTCATGGTGATTTGTTTTACTTACACGCTGCTAGAGATCTCCATATATCAAAAAGTAGCTCAACGAGAGAAACCAACCAAATAAAACAAGCAGGATTGACTCTGGACTCCTGCTGTGACTTTTACCAGTTTTTAAGTTGTTGTTTCTTTGGCCTTTGCCTACGGGTGATCCGGTGCTGGGACGGATCCAGCTGAGAAATGTCCTTCATGCAAACTGGCCAAAGCTTTTTCTTCCACCTGAGGTGTTAATTTCCTCTAACCAGGCTAAAGGTTTTAGTTTTATTGTCACACAATACAGGATTAGTCCCCGTTACACACACAAATAATGTTCTTATTTAAAATATTAAAATATTTAGAATTAAAATACAATAAAACAAAATAGAAAGTATGTACAAGTAGAGCACAAGTAGATACACATGCATACACATATACAAAAACGTGAGGTAGTAGTGGCAATGATGGTAGTGCAAAGGTATAGGCATGGTAAGACCAGCAACACCAGACTAACAATCCGGCAGGCCTCGTAAATGTGTTTGTGATTTACAGCCCAGTACAAATGTATTTTCTGGCTTTCTTCATAAAGAGCAGAATATCAATCTACAGCCGAGTCTGTTCTGCTTTTTCATGAAGAAAGCCAGGAAATACATTCTTTCGAAACACTCAAAAATGTTCCAAGTGATGCCATACAGACGGTGGCGAGGGTGCTGGACGTCAGCCCAAAACGTCATATGTTATACTGCTGGAAAAATAATAAGAGTGAACTATTACGCTTTTGTTACAACTTCTGGGCATCTGTGACACATCAGTGAGTGTCACAAAACTAATTTATATCAATCTAGAATGTGTCTCATTGGTATAGTTTTCTGGATTGTGAACAGATAGTACAGATTCATGGAATAACAAATGAAAGCTAAGCACATGGCAGCCGGTCTCAAGTGGCACTGTTTTACTGCCCCTGCTCTGACAAGCTGCCAATACCAACACTTCTCAGGTTGTAATAGTTTTACAGTTATTATATTGAGGTTGGCAAAGCAGAATGCCTCTAAAACTCTGAAAACCTAATTTAATTTTCCAAGACCTTTTTTTATTTGTCTGTCCAAAGAAAGTCATAATCGCTCGTCTGTTGAACTGACTGTCATTTACGTGAAAACTTCAAAGTAAGCAACTGACAGTCCGATGGCATTAACCTATTTTAACTTTATGCTTTAATACTGGATATATAGTATAATCATGTTAAATGCAATTGGCCGGCATTTTAACCTTAGCTGAATTCTTTGATTTGCCATCATAAGAGTACTTAATAATAATAATAATAATAATAATATCTTGACAGTACATGCATGCACATACTTACCCACACAAGGGTACAGACTTTCTCTTCCCGCTGCATCATGTTTTCGACAGATGTTGAGTCTAGAACAGACATTAAAATCTTCTCTCTGTCAAATGCTAAATGGACCCAGAGACTTATAATATTTTGATTTGCTCTGTGCTTGTGTGGTATGGAAAGTATTTGTCGTTTCAAGTCCTTACACAGTATCTGCAGTATGAATGCCAGTAGCATCTGGACTTTATACGAGGCCATTTGAAAAGAAAGGGGCCAGCATATGTGAAATGAGCGCTTTAAGTAAAGGTTATTTCAACAGCAATCAGCTTCTCTGACACAGTTTTGTACCTTCCAATTAATTCATGACAAATTTACGAGCTGACAAAACATAGGTGAACACAGAGAGGAAATTATAGCCAACATGTTACATAGGGCCCACATGGAAAGCCCTGCTATGGAATCACTACAACGCTACTGCCAAAATATCTCTGCCTTTATTCTGGTAATGAGCGCGGACTGCAGGAAACCAAGCTTTCTATGCTGCATTTTCTTTTATTTTACAGTTTTCTTTTTTTTTTTTACAGTCAAGAAAGAGCAGTGCACTCCATGCCATTTAAAGTGACACTTTAATTACTATTGGTTAATGGACCACTAACACCAAACTTTGAAGTGGCTGTAACTCAAGGTGCCCGCACAGCCAGGCCGGGCAGGGAAAAAGGGTGCCATGGTACAACCCTTCCACGCGTACTGGTACAAGACACGCTGTGATAAAACACAGTTTAAATGAGCTAAATAGACAGGAAACATGAAGGCTCACAGGATAAATCAAAGGATAGCAATTAAGGGAATACGCTTTTAATATTCTATCTGAAAGCCTACATATTTTGCCATCTAAAATAATAGTTTAGAGAATGCAGGAGCATGTAAGATAATACTCTTGTCATTTCAGAAGCTGTATGCCGTGCTTGTGATGTGACTGTTAAAAGCCCCAGCTTTGAATGTTATCAGCCGATGAAACGACCGCTATCAGTTGTCATCGGGAGCATATGTTTGCGCCGTAGGATCCAGATGTTTAAGTTCAGTGAGTATATTAAACCTTTCATAAACAGCTGTATAGGGGTTTTATAGAATCCCTTTCGTCTTGCCAATATTAAAACTAACATATTAGATCAAGCCACAATGGGAACCTTTCCATAGCAGTTGTTTCATGTGCGTATACTACAGTGTCATCGGTAAACATTCGCATTTCTATCCCTTGACTGTTGTGGAAGATCATTAATCTACAGACTATAATATAATGTAGGGGCCTTTCACTGATCCTTGAGGGACACCAACTGTATACTTCATATAACTGGAAAGTGAAAACACCTATGTCAATGCTTTTTGAAGTAGAATTACTTTTAGGGAGTTTAGAAATTAGTGTTATGATTGACTGACTGTATTATGTTCTTTTTGCAACAACAACAGTATACTGCACTACTCATTTATCAAGCTTAGATTTCATTTGCGCTCCTAGGTTTAAGGTTTCAGGTGCAGAGACTATAAGAGGAAACATACCTCTGTATAGCCTCAAGTACAGAGCTGTTCTCACAAAGTAATGCTTTGGCCTAACTTGGGTGGTAAGGTTATGTGCAAAAACGTTTTGAGGTTTGTGGTGGACACTCTTCTCTTGGATTATCACAGTTTGCTCGACAACCACAAGAAGAGCAGAAGCAGACATGTCTTTCCAGGATTCAGAGCAGTCATAGAATCCTCCAGGCTCCTATTTCGACCACCTCAGCTATCCACTGCGCACCGCCATAATCACTGCTCTGACATACAGCTCAAATAAGTTTTTCCAGTGAAATAAAAGACTGGTTGTAGATTTTCAATTTAATCCTGGTGTCTAGTCACAATAACGATGAGAATTCTGCTGACTTCTCCGTTTCATGTGCCCACGTTTACCCATCTTCAAACCTCTGGTTGGAATCTTTGAACACTGGAGAGATGAGCAAATCATCCATACAACTTTAGCCACCAGCAGTGCCAAAAAGTGGCTACCTAACTTTCATGTCAATGAAAAGGTTACAGAAGCTCTGAAACACTTGTTTTGTCATTTGTCTGAAATGTCCTTGTGGCTGCTTGTGTCCTTGCAAAGATACATCTATACATATACATGAGATCTGTGAAACACAGCAATGTATCCTTCGCAGAGTAATGTCGTAAATCCCGCTGTGTGTATGCGGCATGTCTTTAAAAGTGTACTGAGAGTACCAGACTTTGGACTTTGTTCTACTGGGGGTCGAAGAAGGTGTAATTTAATCCTGTGAGAGATGAAATCCTCTAAACCAGACCCGAACCCAACGCCCGACCTTCATGTTTAGTGTAGCTGCCAACATGAGAGTGTATTGATCTTCTCATCTAACTCTACAAATATGTGCATTTCCCAAAAAGTCAAACTGTTCCTTTAATCTACATGGATGCTGATAGTGGTCTGGATGAGCCTCCTTTAAATAATTGAATTCCTATGATCTCAAAATCTAAACCAAAATAATTATATTACACTAAAATAGCATTGCATTGACATAGAAATGTTCATGCAACTTGTTTCAGTTTGTGTTGCATGTAATGCCCTTACCAGCATATGTTAGACTTCAGCTCCTCTTTCCAGAGTGTGGAGCTAGCTAGCTAGCATGGGGTACATGCTGAATGTTCAAATGCTGTAAATAAACACTGGCTGCTGTTTATACATCTCACATATGGATTTTAGTGCCTGTGTGATCTCCAAAGGCCTTGGGTCTCCTCCAGTCAAACTGGGCGACTCATCCTTTGGTGCAGGACTCCAAGTAAAACAGAGCATCGTAGCCAAGCAAAACCCACTACAGAGCTATTTTCCACCATCTGTGTGGCCAGGCAAAATACAACGAAACCATTTCAACCCTGAGGCCTTCCCCGCTTCAAGAAACACTAGATCAGTCAGATTGACGAAAAGGTCCAATCAACAAGCTGTCAAGGCCCTTCCCAAAGTCGTTCACTTCCCCTGTAGGGGTAAGTGAAAAACTTCACCTTTCTTTGTGGGTCTCCCAGCAGGAGAGCTGCTTCACAAGCTCCACACACCCCACCCTGTCTGAACCTTCCTGAACTGAAAACATTTGCTTTTTAACCAGAGTCTTTTATTTCTTCCCACTGTTTGAGCTCATATATATATATAGGAAGTGGACTTAGTCACCATGACGTCACCCATTGGTAAGAAATCAAGTGAGAAGTCGGGTCATTGTCTCATAGACTTCTATACAATCTGACTTCTTCTTGCGGTGGAGTCCCCCCCCCCCTGCTGGCTAATAGAGAGAATACAAGTTTAAGGCAGCCCGCATTGGTTTCATTCTGCTGCTGAGTCAGACATATTTCACCCATATTGACACCATCCTGAGATCCTACATTGGTTCAAGACCTTCCAAGACACTTGCCAGATATCCTTCACGCTGCTGCTGTGTTCACCTGTTGCCAATGTCTCCCAGAGTCTTCCAGCTGCTCTCTGCCGGCCTGCAAAGAGGGACGTCCCTCTTTAGTGTGTCTGCAGTGGCAGGGTCTTCAGGGCCTCATGGAGGGACCCTACTTGACTATCCTCTTTCAAAGAGGACTGAAGAGGACCACAAAACAACCTAGCTCAGCTGCTTGAATGGAAACCCAACACCAACTGGGCTCTGAGAGACCAGTCAGTACAGGAAAGCCACGGATTATGGCCGCCACCGCCACACCATCTTCAGTAACGGCACTGTCGTCCTTGGCTGCCAGTCCAACCTTCGAAGATAAGGCTCCTAGGCGACAAAAGAACATTTCAAGGTCTCAAAATCTCAAATCCACATAACCTTTCCTTTCATGGAGATGCCCCGTGTTTGTTTGTTTGTGTCTACCTTTGATTGCTAGCTTGCTATTCTATCATTTTCAAGGACTGTTTTAACAAGTCGCTCAAGACTCAGCTGATGATTCCTCCGGTGCATATTCTGCTGTTTCGTGGCAAATGCGATTGAGTTTCATTTCAAGAAATTCTTTCCATGCTGTATTTTCATTCAGGCAGGGGCACAGCTCTGTCTTGAAACTCTCTGACGGGCCTGCTGCAGTGCAATGAAAAGAGTCTTTATCTGCCACTCACTCAAACTCATTACCATGAATGGCACCTTGCCAGAAATACTTAGAGTTTACATTACTCAAAAAACAATCAACAATTTGAATGGGGTGTTTGAACCTGCTGGATTGACTAAATATATGCCTTTCCTTGTATAATTCAAAACCTTTTCATTCAGATTTTTCTTTTAACAACTAAACCACTGTGGTGTTGAGTCTAATGACACATGCAATTTTGTAATTTTAAAATACCATTTTATTGTCCTGGAGCAATATCTGTGATAAACACACCTTGACATAAATCACTCTGTACTTGTTTTCGCTCCGGGAGGAACAGAGCTTTTACTGAATCAAGTGCTTGGCAGCGTTCACATTCACATGCTTATAGAACAACAACACTGTGTTCTGACTTGCACCTCTTAATATCCTGCAGCAATGTAACAAATGCAACACATTAACCTGGGTGACAGTGGTGCAGGATTATATTGAAAGTCATAAAAGGTCAGACTTGACACATGGTGCAAAGACAACAGGACATCTGGTGTGAAGACAAACTGTGGACTTCACAGTGCACATCACTTCACAAAGGTCTAAAACTGTCATCGTCTGTGACCAAAAGTTACTACTGTTGTGGCGTGTGAGGAAGGAAATTATACTGACAGGGGTGACATGCATGAAATAAATTACACAAACTCGATGGAGGGATAAATTGGAATTGGGGGGTTGTGTAAACTAAGCTGCTGTCTGTGCTGTCGACTCACTGCTGAGCGAGCAGCTGGTGAGCCGTCAAGGTGAAGTGAACGAGGCAGGAACAACAACATGCTGCCATCACAGCCTCTGCCCCAAAAATGGTAATTACTTAATAAAATAGACGAGGAGAGCAAGGTTAGACCAGAAGTTTTAATTGAACTTTTATGATATATTTTGCATTTTATATTTGTTTGTGGTGAAACTATAAAGAATTTAATTTGTAGGGTGTTTATTTGATCTCCTGTAGATTAAAATGCTACGTCAGAAACCTGTCTATATATTTATAGAAGAAGAACTCTCATGTCTTTCCAGTAAATATAAGGCTACAAGCAGCATTCCTCTGACATGTAGTGCTACTGTAATCTAGATTGTCTTGGTGTGTTTTGGTCTCAAATATAACGGAACCACATGGTACTCGGCTTGTGGTGCTCAAAGCGCCAAAAGATACTTTAAAAAACCTTCTCAGCAATGTCTCTCTCCTTCATGAGGGAACTATTTTCTTTCTACCGAACTCCAACTGTATCTCCGTGCAGAAGGTAGCGTGCATCCACTCACGGACGAGAGGCTCATGCTGGTGACAGCACGGGCTGTGAACATTAATGGCGTCCTGCTCGGCTGAGATGTAATGTGAGCTGACTCAGGTGAGCTCAGGAGGGCCTCTGCACTTCTTGGTGTGAACACGTGATAATTGACATACCACAGCGCTTCCGTGTCCAGTTTGAATCCGGCGTGTGAGGACAAATATGGATTTTGGGGTGAATTGTCCCTTTAAGGCTTAGCTTAGCACAAAGACTAGAAACAAGTGCATTGATTAAACAAGCACGATGCAGCCCATTAATTAGTGAGCTTTAGATGCTGTGGAAGGTGGATTTAGTTACCTTCTGAAAGAGCCAGGCTAGCTGTTTTCCCCCTGGTTCCCGTCTGTATGCTAAGCTAAGCTAATTAGCAACTGGCTCTAGCTTTATATTTCCCCCTGAGTGAGGTATAAATCTTCTCATTTTACTCTTGGCAAGAAAGCGAATGACAATATTTCAAAAGATGTCAAACTAAACGTAGCATATATTGGCGGAAAAATATTTGCATTCAGCAGTTTTCCACTCAAAAAGATCAGTTTTCACTTTCAAACGTCTGCGAGTTGCAGGTGAGACAGACAGAAAGAGAAAATGGGAGCACAGATGATATCCGGCGCTGAGGGCAATAGAGAGACGGTGTGTTTGTGCACATTCCTGGAAGCCACAGCTCCTGTTGGCAGGTTGTCGTGCTGTGCCTGTTAGCTCTCCCGGCTCCACGTGTTTATGTCTTCGGTTTCTCTCCTTCTCTCCTCCCTCTCCAAATATTTTCTAATGCCACTGAAGAATGTTCGAATGTTGAAGTAGTGAGGAGCGGTCATATCCATTGAGCGGGATCGTTGTTTATTTTATTCCAGCTGATACTTCATGTAGAGGCTTTGAGCAAATGTTTCACTATCTTTGTCTTGATGTAACACACACACTGACTTCAGACTGTACAGTAGCATAAATATCAATACATGCCACAATATATTTCTATAACTCGCTGAGAAATATTTGCTCCTGGATTAACTTGAATGACTTCTTTGTTGAGCTGAAAATGTTGGCTAAAAATAAAGCTGTGGTGTAATGGAGGCTTTCTGTGGCCCTGTTGGTTCTGCTGCCGGTGGGCTCAGAGTGGGTCTGCAGGGCCTCTGTCTCTTTAATTCAGCCCACATATTCCTGTGTTTTTCATACATAAATAAACAGAAACCACACAGTCTGGCCACGGCGTGACATGGAAGGTGTAAACTACACAACCGCAATATAAAGACCAAGCCTCACAGGGTTCTGGTATGGCACTCAAGTTAGATGGAGATTTACTGTCGGAGCCAATACTGTGAAATACATTTTAGACGTGTTTTTTAGCTTCTGAGTAATCCTCTCCCGGCTCTGGCTTCATATTCAGCAAACAAAGGTGTGAGTGATGCTACTCTTATCCTCCAACTCTCAGCAAATAATCAGATTTTTATTATTTGTTTCACATTTAGTTGGATTTGTACATTCAGTTAGAGTTGAACTCGCCAGAACTCCAGCTTTACTCTCCTTTTTGAACGAGCTTTGTCCGCTCGGTGCTTTGATTCGCATTATTTGCGTTTTTTCTGCACTGTGTCCGTGGTTTTCGTAGCTTCCTCTTAGATAGGTGCTTAAAATGCACCTGGTCGATTAGTTTTTATAGAGGTTGACACCCAGAAACGTCCCAAACACAGCAAAATGAAAAGGGATTGTGATATAGTCGAGAGGGATCATTTTTGTATGACTCTATGGGCTACATAGCTTTTTAGGTAAATCCTACTCATTGTGCTTTTACTGTAACCGATACCCAGTGTACTCAATCATGTCGGTTAATATGTAGCTGGAGTGATTAGCTTGGCTTATAGCAAAAAGACTTGAAGCAGGGAAAACAGTTGGCTCAGTCCAAAGGTAACAAAACCTCTGAAACTTAATAATGAACTCACCTTTGTGCTTCATTCATCTTCCTGGATTCTCCTCTCATCCAACTGTTCCTTTAACTGACATCCAGTGCAGCTTTCAGAGGCCGTCAGACAGAACACGTGTCCACAAAGAACAAAATAAATGAATACAGCTAAATATAGTACTTAATAAGTACAGACTATGAAACACACAACCTTGTCTGGAACATCTACCTACTACTTTGTGTGTGTGTGTGTGTGTGTGTGTGTGTGTGTGTGTGTGTGTGTGTGTGTGTGTGTGTGTGTGTGTGTGTGTGTGTGTGTGTGTGTTGCTGGTTTTGAGTATTTTGAACTGTAGCACGTATGGGCTTTTAAAAATGAAGGCATCAATAGCTGATCTAAGTTGATAAGAACAAAAGCATTACAGTATGGGCCTATATGGTATAGTATTGGTATATATATCTTATATAACCTCAGAGTTACCTCAGAAAAATAGACTTTAAAAGTAGTCTAATAAAAGGAAGAGGAGAGGAAATATGTTGGATTTCTTATATTGAAAGTATCTCTTGTACAAGAGGCTTCATTTAAAACACTCTCTTCTAGTTCCCCTCTGTCCCACAGCAAGTCTGTCTCCTGGGCGGAGAGGACACATCTGCTGCAGCCGCGCAGACGCATCGCTGATGATTACTGCAGGTAAACTCGCTTATTACCGCACTGAAAATGAAGGGCTGCGGCTGCCAACGGGGACAACAAGTGTACACACCATGCACTCGTTTCAACATCTTTGATAAACAAGGCGTAAATGCTTCAACGGGACAGCGTATTTAAGATCTGTGGAAGTATATAAACTGTGGATTTGAGGGTGATGTGATTTGTGTGCACAGCTGGCACTTTCAGTATATTTAGATGTATACATTGGGTAAAATTCTCATTGCACTGAACAGATCTAGGACTGAAGGGTGCTTTGCTCTGGACTGTTTCAGGGGCTGCCAACATCCCAATGTGGAATATTTACCTTTCACTCTAAAACTGGGGAAGGGGAAGCCAATATCCAACACCAACCTGTGTATTCAGCAGCTGTTTGCTCAGGTGAAAAAGCCCTAATTGAGCAGTTTTTTTCTGCTTATTCAGGAGTTCACTGGTAATATTATAGAACTATCGCCCTTCAACAGCTCACACAAAATAGACCCTGCAAAAAAAAGTGCGTTCACCATACTGTAGGTGTGGGAAAATTAGATTTCTCTATCTCTTAGTCTCTATTTGATGCCTGTTTAGCATGCAGAGTGCACTGGTGATGTGTTGCGTTAATAGGTGCACCCAATCAAATTGATGCAACATAATGATCTGTATTTTTCTTAGAATAAAAGCTCCTTAATCAACTAGCAGTCATAAACTGTTTTACTGAACCACTTTACAGGAGTTTCTCTTTACAAGTTTCCCTCAATGAGAACAAATGTCGAGACTGGCCTATACGTCCGAGCGCTGGAAAAAAACATCCCGCAGAAATAAAGAAAGGTTTAATGGGAACAAGTAGATTCATAACAGGCAAGCTGTCAGGGACATTTTCCACTCTAAACATGAGCCACACAGGAAAGTGCAAATGAGCAACCAAACAGCTGTTAAAGTTTACAGGCCTGCAGCAATTTAGTCATGCATTAAAAGAGCAAAACTTTGAAGAAGTTGTTTACTTGAGGTCATACATGACAGCCCATGCTGTGGGACTAAGACAGACGTGGGGGAGAGACAGCGAGACAGCCACCTTTTCATATTTGGGATCACAAACGTTCAGACAATGTGATTAAACTTGTAAAAACATTTACACACTGAGGTAAAGTTGTTAAATTCCCAACAAACTAGTGCCAATCAAGACACTGGCAAACTATCTTAGGCTTGCCAAGGACTGACTTAGGTTTCCTCCCACGTTGGCTCTTTAAACGCAGGATACAGATGAAGACTGCTGCCCCTAATTCATAGACATGTGCTTATTTGCCAAAGAAAATAAGGTCCACACTTAAAATCCAGTCTGTGCCACCAGCCGGTCAAAGCTTTCACTTATCTACTTGTTGCATTGGCACATATTTTACAGACATTCATGTTCCCCAGAAGATGAAGCTTCCTGACTTTTGTCATCCACTTTCTTTTCCTCGTGTGCCTCCAGCAAGTTTTTGTGGTTTTGAGTAAAATGTCTCAACAAGTATTGGATGGATTGCCATGAAATCTGGTACAGACGTTCAGTTTCCCCTCATAACGAATTGTAATAATCATCTAGTGCCGTATTCAGTTCAAACTTTTAATTTGTCCAATAAGTTCCCCTAATTAGCAAATGCTAGTAAGTGTGTTAGCATTTAGCAGCATGGCTGTGGACTCTTAATCTTGTGTTTTTGGGAAGTTGATTTCACTTCAAAGCAACTTAGCAGTACTTGTTTCTTTTATTTAATTGTCATAACTAGTTTTCCCTCCACTCTGTCTCTGGCTAGAATGAAATATAACTTAAGCTTCACATCTCTTATTAGATATAATAGAAATCCTTTATTTACAAAAAGTGAATATTGCACAAGGCATAGATTATTGCACACAGTGGTGGAATAGACTTTTGTTGGTGTGGCGGTCTCCCAGGGGTCGTGGTGATTGTACAGTCTGACCGCTGCAGGAAGAAAGGACCTACAGTATCTCTCCATGAGACACCGCGGGTGAAGCAGCCTGTCACTGAAGGAGCTGCACAGTGCGGACAAAGTGTCCTGGAGGGGGGTGGGACATGTTGTCCGATAGAGAGGACAGCTCGTCCGTCATTCTCCTGTCTCCCACCACCTCCACAGTGTCCAGAAATGTTTTTCTCTGAGACCTTTGACATGAAATAACACCCTGCTCCTTCCAGACATGCCTAAACATACACTCTCAAAACCACACAGGCTTTGGCATCGGCATTCATCTGTACGAGTCGTTACATTGCTGAGTCACAGAAAGCTATAGGCTGTGAACTATAAAGCGCTATAGAACATAAACTGTTGAATGCAAATAAGGCTGTTAAATATATTGCCTCTGCGGTCTTGGCTTTGGTGCAGGCGAGAGTTCTTGTTCTGAGTCAGACAAACAGGACAGCAGTGACCACAGACTACACAATGTACTTTACTCAAACAGCAGTCATATTCTGTCATGTGTTTCATAAGTACGTCAGCCTATAGTATCCAGACGTGTCTTTTGCACCCGTGGTTAAGGCACAGAAGACAGTTTTTTGTGTGTGTAAAAAGTGGCCCTATATTCGGGTTTAAATTCCAGTTTGGAAGGTGACGCTATTCCAGCTCTCCTCTGCTTTCCCTCCCTTTGTATGTTTGTACAGGTGCACGCGTGATGTATGTGTTACAGCCACCGTGTGACTGAGCACTGACCCACTTCCACCGCGTGGTACTGCTGCCTCTATGCTGAGCAGAGAGACCGTGAGGCCGAGCAACAAACAGCCCTCTGTCACCGAGAAGAAGCCATCCTTAGTTTTAATGGCTTTAAAGGGCGATTTGAAAAACTACATGTCACAAGTATTCAGATGTTTTCTGAACTCTCTGTTTCACATCACGTGTGTATTTGTAGCACTGTGTGTAGTAGTGGACAAAGATCTTTAAAGTAGTAATACAACGGTGTAGAAATACTTTGTTACAAGTAAAAATCATGCAAAGTAAAAGCATAAATGTATAAGCAGCAAAATATACTTATATAATATATTTTTATATTATTGGATTATAAATATTGAAGCATTAATGAGCTTTAATGAGCTAAATACTGTGTACTGCCCAGTTTTAATCTGTAATAACACGTGATACATTATTTGTTGATTTTATTTTGTTTTATTAATCTGAATCTTATAAGAAACTAAGAGAAATAAAACTGCAGTATTTGCCTCTGAATTGTAGTGGAGTAGAAGTATGAAGTAGCAGGAAATAGAAATACTCAAGTAAAGTAGCTTTAAAATTGTACTTAAGTTCAGAACTTATACTGTACGTGTCCACATGGAACGAATATGTAGCATTTTAAATTTGCACATATGCACAAAAATATCTAAAAAGCCAATTTAAATCAAGCATTTTAGAGCAAGAAGTCCGAATAATGTGTGGCAGAAACAATCCGCATGGCAACCATCAGCGTGATGAAAGGACGGAGAGTGCGTGGGGTGCACGGTCTGCAGGGAGCTTAGTTTAACCTTAACTTCGGGGTTAGCTTACATTAACTCCATGTGCCAGCGTATTAAAAGTCCCCTCGCTGACTCCCATTGCTCAGAGCAGCACTCTCCTGCCGTGTCACTTTTCTGTTCCTTGCTTGGTGGTGATACCGATATCAAGGAGGCTCAAATGTTATAATGTGAACAAGCAGGGCAAAGATATGGATTTTGATTGGCAGGATGCTGGTGGGTAACAACTCCTTTAGGACATACTAAACCTCCTGCCTGCTGGATCTTTGTTTTATTCAAGAGGAGAAGAGAAAACTAACTGAGAACCTTTATTTGTTTGGTTCAAAATGATATAGTAAACTTAATTTCTCTGTGCCAAAATCCAAACAGGCCACTAGATGTCTCCTGTCACTGCTCACAAACACACTCAGGGCCGAGCTCTGCATTTAAAAAGAAGTGCATGATTCACTGTTATTATAACGACTAGACTTACACTAGCATCACTGCAAGGCAAGCGTTGCACAATATAGCAAAACACAGCAGATATGACTCCATGTGCAGTTCATACACGTAGAAGAGCTTTTGGGAATTAAGGCAGATGTAGTCAACTCTGAAACAGGTTGTCATCGCCATAACGAAAATGAAAGTGTGTGTCACAATGAAACAGGCATTCTGCGCCCCTTAAAGGAGAGGAAGGTGGAGTAGAGTAACAGGCCCTGAGACTGTAGTTTATTCTTTTGTCCACAGGTCACCGGGAACAGGAGCTGGTTGCTTTGCTTTGTTTGGGGCACATGGGGAGACTTAAAGAGCCTTGGGCAGCAAATTCAGTCACATAGAGCCTCACAGACGAGAAGCACAGAGCAAACAGCAAAACAAAAGCAGATATAAATGGACATTGCAAACAAAAGCATTCAAAGCATGTGATCTGATCCACTGAGGCACTGAGTTCAGTTTGGCCGGTCCATCCCATCAGTCTATTTCCCTGCCATCTCTCTCCCCAGCTTGGCCATTTAAAGCTGGGAGTGGCGTGTGAATCTGTTTCCCTGCCAGCTTCCTGTACAGCAGCTCTCAGACCTCCGTACTGCAACGGTCTGAATTACAGCATTTGATGGCTTCCTGGCAGAGACGGGGTTCCCACACCTGAAAGCTGACAGGGTGGGGAGGCGGATTTCTCCTGGAAGAGGGTTAGACTGCCGCCGCTGGACAGGGATCAGTCATTTTCGGCCAGAGCTGTGGCGCTATTCTGTTCACGGCAACGTTCGCCCTCTCTCTACTTTCTGGGAGGAGGCCAACCATTTTGGGTGTGCGCCTGTTTTCACAGCGTTAAAAAGAAATGCTCTGACAAGCTGACATGCCGGTCCAAAAACAAGTGACAAGTCTGAGGAGTTTTGGTGGGGCGTTAGGTCTCGGGTTGACTCCCTTCGACCTCAAACTGCAAAGTTCCGCATTGGGGACCAAACAGATAACTTCACCGAGTGGGTGGTGAAGGGTGAGGCTGCAGTATATCACATTTAGCAGTAAAATCTAAATACATGTCAACATTAAAAAGAAAGTCTCCTTTAAATAAAGCTTGATCTTAAACAACGCACACTTGGAGCTCAGTGGTGGGAGGGAACATTAGCCACCTTTGAGGAGTACAAATTACACTATAAAGCATTTATCTTACATGCAAATGTTCCCTTCACAGGTCCAACAGCTGGGATGGATGAAGCGTCGTCACCTGCCATAAGTAGCCTACATTTCGACAGCCATCTCAGCTGATCCTGTGCCCGACCCTGACTGTGCATTTGTATGAGTTGAAGAAAGCTCCAAAATAACCAAATTCCTGATCTGCATGTGGTTTATCAGTGCAGCAACCAAAACCACTACGAGGTCTGCATCAGATGGAGGTCTGGCCCGTGTTCACTGAAGCATGGGCGAGCCCGTCCAGAAGAGGCTCAGGCAAATTGGTGTCAGCTGTTGAGATCCTCACAGATTTGAGGTGCATCTCCAAGAACTGATTTCAGTCTGTTTTTTGTTTTAACTTCCTTGGGATGCAGTAGTTTCGCTTCAGTTTGACAAGAATGTGTTCGCTGTTGTTTCTCGTTGGCGTTCCCATTTCTGCTGTTGCAAGTCTGTAAAGTGAAGGGGTTGCTGGAGGCTGCTGGAGCACAGATTGTGAGTCTGGGGCTCCTTCCTGTCTCTCGCAGGATGTGGGGTATCCTGTCTGGCAGCAGCAAAGAAGGGCGCTCGGCTTCAAAGGCAGGAGGAAGTGGTCAGGGGATGGAGAGAGGTAGGCAGGACAGGGGGAGGAGGCCTGCAGTGGTGAATCGCCTCTTAAGTTGTCTTTCTTAAATTCAGTCCATTTATAAAAAGCTGATACAGAAAAACATTCTCATCACAGAGATGCTTTTTCTTTCAGAACCACTCTGACATTTCAGATACATATCAAAGTGGATACTCATAAAGTACAATACTCCATTCAATGTTGTTAATAGCTCTACAATGCTCATAAGTGGAGTTCAGTTTCCTTCCTACAGACCCTTGTTCCATTGACAAGTGAGGGGGCTCTGTGAAAGACACTTGCATATCTTGACTTCGAAAATATGTGCAGTTGGCATTGGGAGACGCACCCTGTTCCACTGGCATCTGAGTCATGCCATAGTCAGTGGCAAATGTGTCAAGAGGCATGCATGTGCACACAAACACACACACACACGCAGCAAAAATAAATAAAATGTGAGCGAAATAACAAGTGTCAAAGGATAAATAATAGGAAGAGAGAAGCAGGAAAAAAAGCAGAGAACAAGGGAGGGAGAGAGATTCCCTAATTACACATGTAACAGTAAAGTATGGGGCTTTTAGACTCATTACTCTCTCCTGTAATCTTATGCTTGTCTTGCAGGCTGACTCGCAGGAGATCAAAGGCTAACGCTGAGAGAAGCAGAGTAGGAATCAAGTAATTATCACTTAAAAGATGAAGCATCTTTGCTTGCCTTCGCTGTAAACCCCTTTTCCTCTCCACATGTGTTTGACATTAGCCGTCCTGTGCCCCACACTGGTGAAGACATTCTAGGACCACTAAGAGGGCCTGACTAAGAGGAGGCCCGAGGCACAAGGAATCCTATTTATAGACCTGGGTCACAACAAGCTGCCACTAATTAGGCAGGTTCATCACGGAGCGGGAAATGTAGTGAAACATCAGGAAAAGTGGAACACGGGCTGTGAAGGAGTCACACTGGGTTGCTGGAAATAGCAAATGGTTTTAGAGTTTTAATGGCACGAAAGCTGAGACATTTATGGCAGCGGTTGTGAAATTGCAAATCTGTCATTTATTTACTCATTTATTTTCCTCAATATATAGTTTATAGGTAGATTCACTTGCTTTTGGTTCTTTAAAATAGTGAACATAGATAGAAATATGTGAGAAACTACACGGTGGATTAGAGATACTTTTCTGACCCCCTGATTAATGTAATTCCAATATTCACTCTCTTTCATCTCCTGAGGGAAATATGTGGCTCTTCAGCTGCTAAACGCTCCACTATGTCTGCTGTTTGTTGCTGGGCAGGTAGCGTACAGCCTGCTGCAGTTGCAAACCACTGTAATGCTAAAATAAAAGATATTTCTGGTTCTTTAGCATCGATTCAAATCCTTTTTAAACTGTCCATTATGAGTCCAACAATGTCACAGGGGTGCAAAGCAAAATCGAGTATTCTTTTCTAGGTTCCTACAGTCCAAATATTATTGCTCTTTGATATCGCTACCTTTGGCAAAACCATCCTTGCAGCGTAAACTATAATTTAATGATACTTGATTTTATGTATTAAGCAGGTGTGAATGTGTTTGTGACTGTCCAGAGTATACCTGTTGCCCAGTCCATGCTGGGAATTCCACATCTTCAGTAGTCTGCACGCTGCAGAGTCCTTGCACTGCAGTAAAACCTTAAAGCATAAATATATGAAAATACATCGGGCAGTAAACTCGACTGAGCCAGAGAAGTAATAATATACGTCCATCCATGTACAGTTCCAAAATCCACTAATGTTGCATGTGGTGCGACTGAAATACTTGGCTGAATTCTTATTTGGTCTGTGGCTCGGAGATGGGGGAGTTACTCTTCACAAAAGCAGAAACGTTGGAATAACAAAATGCTCCTGATGCCAGAACCTCCTCATAGATCCTGCCAGGGTGTCAACATGCCCCGCAAGAATGTGCTGAGCTTCATTCTGGCCAAGGGTCAGTTGAGTATATGCATGTGTGTGTGTGTGTGTGTGTGTGTGGATTTGTTTCTATCTGTGGGATTGTCTATCTGTACGTGTGTAGGCGAGAATGAGTGGGGTTTAGGGTGAGACAGCTGGAGACATGAGACAAAGAGCTCAGGTTAAGGAGGCTGTTTGACAACCGCTGACTAACAGTAACCAATACAGTCAGTTACACGTTAATAAACATTGTAGCTGCAGCCATGAGACCAGGTTCAGGCCACTATATCAGCACGTACCCATCCTGCAAAGCATTGAATCCCTCCCAGCTTTGTGTCTGACCTGCTCATGGGGATGCAAACTCAAAGATATTTGTTTGATTTAATATTGAATGCCATTAACTCCAACATGCACGCATGAGATTTTGAGGTATGAATTATGTGTTAATTCTGGTAAAATTGTGAATTTAAAGGCATTCTGTTCACACATGTGTAAACATACACGATAACCCTGCAGGTGCATTTTTCTCCTCGCAATATGTAAATCATATATTTCAGTCCTGTTTATGGGAACTTGGAGTGGAATTTCTTGCAGCTCCATTTTGTTTGGCAGCTGTTGCCCAGAGCAGCAGTCGTCCCTGCCTGCGGTGCCTCAGCAGGCCAACCCGGCCCACACACTGCGGGGAGGAGAAGTGGCACAGCGAGCTCACAGGACTATCCCGTAATCCCCGTTGGTAACAGGGATCAGTCACAGTAGATCGGGGAAAGGTAGAGGATAACCTGTTCTCTGCGTCTGTGTCAATGCCATTGTTCTCATATATGAACTTCTCCACAATGTGTATGTGCACAGGTCCCCATGGGCATACCCACCTACTTTGTCCAGCACATTGGGGTGAAGGTGCTTTCACGCAGGTGGAAAGGTGGACCAGGTCAGTGTTTATAACAAGGGGAAATACAGTAACTGCTGTGAAGGATGCTGCGCTGCACAAAGACTGATTCACAGGGCTGATGGGAACATGTGTGCAACACATGGTGAGGCTTGAACAGAGCGAGAGCCACGGGCTGGAGAGGCCCATGGAGACCTGGCTACAAACAACCACCGCACATCACTCTCACACACACACACATGTGCACAAATACCCATGTTCTTGTACATTCTCCACTTCTACAGGGGGTCAAAGCTTCGCACTATTACTCTGGTTTCCAGGTAGAACTCAGTGTGTGTGATTGGGATGTGGTGATGAGGGATATCCGGTGGAGTGCCAGCGTGTGAAAGTGTCTAAGAACACCCAGAGAGCTCAGAGAGTTGATTACAGCTAATTGCCTAGATGAAGCACAACAGCTGGAACTGCCTATCTGCCATTCAAAGACGGCAAACACACACACAACCCCTCCCGCACACCAGCGACCCCCTAGTTTTTTTTACTAGGACCAAACTGAGCTCCCTCTTTGCACCTCACCCCTCATTCCTCTGGCTCCTCTACTCTTGGCAGGGCCAGATCTATAGCTCAGAGAGCTCTCTGCTAGATGACTGAGAGGTTGTTGGAGTTGATACGAGCTGGCTCGGGCTCAGAGTGCTGAGGCTGCTCTTTTCAGCTGTGGGGTTTCCCCCCTTGCTGTGGCATTGATGGAATCCTAAAGATGCTTGCAGCCAGATGTCTCAAAGACAGAGAGAAAGACAGAAGGAGAAAAAGAGGCAGCCCGCAGCCTGCAACATGTTTGAGCTCTGTTCAGGCTCACAAAGCCTTAAAAGAACAGTTAACTGCATCCATCCAAAAATAAGGTGGAGCCCATATACACTTTATAATCTAAGATATTAAAAGATACCCCTGAAGTATAAAAGGAGTGTCAGGCGTGGGAGAATTCTAGACAGAAATAGGATTTGACTTTATGCTCTGAAAGACAAACAACGAATTCATCAGAAGCCAAATCTGCCGCAGTTTGACCGATAATAAACGAGCTCTGTTCAAGGTGAAAGGATGGAAACAGTTGTTGTTTGTAGGAAGTCCAGCAGACTGAAAGAGATGAAAAGAACAGGTTTGTTTACAGCATGACAGACATACACACTCATGCATAACATTCCTCTCTTTTTCACACACACACACACACACACACACACACACACACACACACACACACACACACACACACACACACACACACACACACACATATTCTCTTTCCACCTTCTTTTTCTGTCTCCCTGACCTTCTTTCCTGTCAATCCTCTGGTCTTTCTCCCAGAGACCAACTCGTGCAGACAGGAAGTGTGGCCTCCTCTGGGTTTGGGCCCATCAGTGCCGTGTTTATTGTCCTAACCTCAGAGAATTAGCGTTGAAGACATTGGGAACAAAGTCAAGGACATCCGAGCAACTGGAGGTTGCAAGGAAGGGAGAGGAAGCAAAACAGGACCAGACTGGGTTGTATATTTGTTTAGTGTGGGGTGTGGGGCTGACAACAGACCTGGTTGGTCCGGCTCGTGTGATTGGTACAGAGCTACACCAGTTCCTCCAATTGTGCCCTGAGCACCTCATCGTGCTCCCATCACTCACTTCCTCAACTGCAGAATGTAGAAATGATCTGATTGGATAAAGTAGGTGTCTGTGCAAGCATTCCTCCATCTCATGATTGGAAAAAAAAACCAGCTCAAATTCTTAGTCATACAGTTCAGCCCTGTATTCTCTCAACCACTTTACCATATGTGTAAAATAGTCAGCGGACACGGACAATGAAAAGGCCTGCATATGGCACCTTTTTCTCCTGGCTACTTTAGGGCAATAAATGGTGAAGTTAACGACTGAAAGTGTGTGTTCCTGCTTTGTAAAATGCCACGCAGAGCAGTTAAAGTTCCTCTCCTCCACAGCAGCAGGGAACAGGAGGCTGCAGGAATGTGCTCTATGCATAAAGAGGGAAGCAAGAAATGCTTCTTACAGCTATAGAGAAAGCAGCGAGGAGCACCGGCATGGAGGGTAGAGTAAACATCCCTTAGCTCAATTTAAATGCTTTCTTATTAGCAAAATAGTTTCTCCATCTTTATTTGTTTTCTGGTACATACCGTTCTTTCAAGTCATAAAAAAAACAATTTAATGAAAGAAATGAATGTCTGAATAAGAAGATGTACTGGCACACATTTGTGTCCAATCAATTCATAAAACATAAAACTGACAATACGTTAAGTACAGGTTCAGTCAAAGCGATCACAGACAGATGACATCTGTAGATTATTACATCAAAAATATATATCATATCACAGATCAGTTCCAATCACAGGAGACGGTTTATGGACCAACAACCTGGAGAATGAGATATGAGACAGGGACTACTTTTTCATATAGAATTATCACCAGTAAATGTTAAATGTAGTCTACGGTCCTCGCACTCGAAGCTGTTTCTCTGACTCGCACATTCATAGTATTGTTATCTGGATGTCTGGGTCTGGAGAAAAGCAGACATTTTATGTTCATGAAGTTTTATTTTAAGATTTATAAATGCATGTTGAAGTGCATGAAAGGAGAAGTGTAGTTTCTCTGTGGCTAATTTCAGCAACACAGTTTAAAACAGTATCATCTGCATAGAGATGAATTTTACAACTTGCTTGGTTGGATCTAATCCGTGAGTTTTCTGTAACCACGAGGCCACTTAGTCACTGGAAAGTCAAGCAGGCACTGGCCATAACAATGGAAACAACAACATTGAAGCCATAAGCAACAACTCACATCCTCTGGATGGTGTAATTGCATTGCAGAGGAGGTAAGGTAATTAATATAAACCTTTAAGTGGTGTTAAATACACTGCTTTCCCTTCAATTACTTCCATCAAGAACACATGGAGACTCGTTTTTGTGGAGAGCCTGTCGAATCACACGGAACAGAGAAGTAAAGAAACAGAGAAACTTTTATAACGCTTTGTAAACCAAGTCAAATGTCAATGGCTTATGCAGTTAAAGCTAATCCCTATGGTTTGTGGTATTATAAAATGCCAAAAGCATGAAGCCAAAGGTGGCCAGTCAGAAAGAGTACCCACATTCAGCGTGAGCCAAGAAATTATCTGTCTCATTAGGAGAAGAAAACCGTTGCAGTTGGTGTTTTCAGTGACCAAGTAAAGTAAAGACTTGCAGAGAAACTCTCAGAGGACCGAGCTCCCCTGGTGCTCTGGTTCTGAAATAAAGGTGGGTTTTTTTTCCTCATGAAAAAAATGGAAAAGGAGAGAAAGCGACTGAGTGCAGAAGTAGAACACCAGCCATACCCAGATTAGTTACGCTGTGAGCAGCCAACAAGAAAGTTGGACATTAATACAGCAATTTGACCTGTTAAAATCAAGTGGATTACAAATAAAATAAATGGGGTAATGACTCAGTTGTTTCAGTAATAGATTTGTCACTAATGTCCAGAATAAAGTGGGAAAGGAGGAGTGAATACATGGATTTATGAGGTGCATTAAAAATACACAACAGTGGTTTGGAGGTTAGCCTCTTTCGAGAACTGATTTGTGTTTGTTTGCTTTTCTTTAGCATCGAAGGGAACATCTAGGCACATAAATCCTTCAGGGTTGATTGGGCCGTCGTCCAACTCAGACGTTTCACAGAGTTTCACGCTTGTGCCTCAGAATTTGCCGAGAGAGAGAGAGAGAGGAAAAAATCACGGGAGGCCACACAACTCCAGTTTAATGAACGCTTAAGAAAGTGAGCGGACACACAGTGTGACATTGGGGGAGACTTGTTTAAGGAGGATTAGAGTTGCAGTTGTTTAGCTCCTGGTTAGGACCAGAGCTGGGCAAGCCATGCATGACAAATCCTATAGATGTAAAATGATGGAGGACCGTAAGAATTTGGCTGTACAGAGGCTGAAGGCCTGGCATTTTGAAGAAAGGGGGGAAATCTCTGCCATTTCATCCACTGAGCTCTGTGACACTAATCAGGAAAATCTCCCTGAAGTGGAGAACTTGAGATGAAACCACAAAATGTCTGGAAGGAGTTGACTCCAGGGGAAAGCTGGGGTAAGGTAAGATATGGCAATGGGGGCCTGGGCTTAATCTTGAGTGCTGAAACTGTTATGAGGAACTGCCCTCAGATAGAGGCACTGATTATTATAAATGTAGGCTGGAGTGTCTGATAAATCAGGCGGCCTGGCTATTAAAACAAGGGACTGCGCATGGGAAAAAGTCAAAGATGGTGAGCTGTGGTGGCCCAAAGGATAACACAGGGCCTGTGTGTGTGTGTGTGTGTGTATGTGTGTGTGTGTGTGTGTCACAGCTCCTACCCCAGCTGTCCTGCCACTCTTCAAATCGCTCTGAATTCTGGCCATTGGGTTGAACTGGCAGAGGAATGCTTTCATGTTGCTGCTTAGGAACTGGAATGGAAGTATTAAAGCAATTCAAAACATGACCCTAATTTATTAAAAGTCATCTGTTTCCTATGAGCGAGTGCTAATTAATGGCCATGGCCGGGGGGGAAATGAGAGGCTGCATAGATGAGAGGCAGAGAGAGAAAGAGGGAAATGAAGAAAGAGAAACGTTTTTGTGGGTTAAAGAATTAGAGGACACAGAGATGCTATACATTACTGACGGTCACATGTTTCAAATTGAAACTACCGCTCATGACAAGAAAGCTGCGTTCAAAAATCATTTGCACTTTCACAATGTTTTGATTAAGACCAATTTGCTGTATTTGTTTGACGACTGGAAAAGCAGGGTAAACAAAAGAGAGGGTGAGTTTCCTCTGTGTTTACTTTAACATGGAGGGAACAGCATATGTCTGTGTACCACTTATGACAGCAATTTTCTCAATCCCTGCGAGACGCATGGAAATTATTAAAGGAAAAATGTGCACTGTGGTGGTCACAGTTATTCTGGCAATCAGCGGGAGGAAAAAGATGCCGGAGAAAGCCTTGAGGTTCCTGACATTCTTCCTGCACCTGGACTCATCTTGACCGTTATAGAGGCATTCAAGATTTCTCAAGAATCCGAATGCAATGTGCACTTTTTATTTCCTCCTGACCTTAACTTCATATTTCAATAATCAGATCCAAATGGGTCAGTGGATATGACCAACCTTTCTCTTCTAGAATGAGACTGCTGCTACGTGGAGTTCTCAGACGATGGCAAGAGGAAGTCTACTTTTCCCCGTACAGTAGAGTGTAGATTAAATCAGGATCTGCAGGATAGAGCAACACACCGGCAGACCAGAGAGCGTATTGTAGTGAGGAGAAAGCCTCCCTGGTCCACAGACCCTCCAACACTCACACCCCATCAGCTGCAGACAAGCTGGAATCCATGTTTGCACAGCTGCTGCTTTCTCTTTCTTTCTCCGTATTACAAACTATTTCTTACTCTCCAAATACAAGAGAATAACATCACAGAAGCCCCCAGGTACCGCAGCTTCTGCCCGGCGGTGGAAGACAAGTAATCGAGCCCCTGGATGACCAGGGCCTGACCGGCCCACCGGACGTCCGCTCTCACGGCTGGACCGGACAAGCTGGTGTTGACAGAGAAATATGAGGATGTCTTCTCTGGAAGCACAGTCACTTTTCTCCCAGTCTTATAAAAGGCTCCGATTCCCAGAAAAGCACTAAATCTTGGTCGACTACATGACTGTCATCGGCACTTGATTTCTTACTGCCCACCAGCTCAGGCTATATATATATATATAATATAGCTTTACATCAGTCTAAATAAAACCCTGCTGACAGACTGTTGCCCACTTCTGACAGTAATGCAGCTGTTTTTAGGCACCTCAGTGCACATCACAAGTTATATCAAATATATATTCCTTGTCCATGTGGAAGAAACCAAGAGGAGAGCACATTGGTCCAGTTTAAGATGCTGCGCACTGACTTCCTGTAGCCTTTCAAATGGATTTTAAAGTCCTCCTTCTTATATACAGAGCCCTAAATGGGCGAGGACCAAGCTACATTGCTAACTCCCTTGTTAAATATTTACCTTCAGGAACACTGCGGTCATCTGCTGCTGGTTTATTGGAGGTTCCCAGCAACGGGGGAAAGGAAATCGGGGATTCTGCCTTTGTCAATTACGCCCCAAAGCTTTGGAACACGCTGCCTAAAGATATTAGGGACGCCAACTCGCTTAAAAGAAAGCTAAAACATATTTCTACACTTTAGCCTTTAACTAGCTATGACTTTCCTGATACAGGCGATCCAAGCACTGCTGCAACTCTCTTCAAACGTTGTATTTTGTGACGATAAAGTGGTTTAACTCCGTATAGTTAGGACTGTGGTGTGTGTTTTGAGAACCCACACAATGCCACAACTGGGTGGTTACTCCTTTCTGAGATGGTGTAATCAAGACCTGTAGTGATTTAGTGGAAGGCTCTTCTGACCTCAGACGTCTAGATACTGAAAACAAAATTAAGTTTAATAATTCTCAAATGATCTCCACTAAAGTTAGAAATTAAAATAAATAAGAGTGTAGAAGAGAATGGAGCAGTTTTAATTGATATATAGTGTATGTGTATAACATATGGGTACTGATTTTAATATTGTTATAATCTATTATGGATATCAGCCATTCATACTATAGTACATAGGTCTTCAACAGGGGGTCCGCGATCCCCAGGGGGTCGGAGGTCGCAAAATTGTTTGTAGATAAATATATATATATATATATATATATATATATATATATATATATATATATATATATAAACTCTACCTTGGTATATACAAGGATTCAAGGATAAACTAATGTCAGGACCTTAGAATTGATTCTGAAACAGGTAGGTAGTGCAGTACAGCCTTACCGCCGGGCTGCAGACTGTTACTCTTCACTTTCTGTGTGTGGTGCTTTTCATTTAGTCTACTTATTCTTCTACTTATTGCAAACATACTGCTGTTGCTGCTGCCAGACATGTAAGACGCACCAGTTCCTGCAAGAAAGAGGATCTATCTATGTACCTAGACCTAAAGTAAACTCGTGAAAACTCCCTCTAATCAAGTCATATAAATAGAGACCTGTGCCTTTTAGACAAAGTGCATTAAAATCATGCACAAAATCAAATGTTTAATTGTTGTAGACCATCATCTGGACGCATCAGGAATGATTTGACACATTTTTGGAACAAACTGACTATTGGAGGATTGGATTCTCCTCGACTTTAAAAAAAGAAAAGCTAAAGATAAGAAGTGTTTACATTAAATGTGTCAAACTTACTTTGAGGGAGGGTGCGTTTTAACAGGGTTGTCCCACGCAGGTTCAAGGTTAAGGTGAGATTAGGTTTCCCTCTCAGTCGACACTGTTGATAACAACCCTGGGATATGTAAACACACTTTCACCTTTGTCTTTCTAACACACACACACACACACACACACACACACACACACACACACACACACACACACACACACACACACATGGATAATCACACTGCTTCATATTTCAAGGAGCTGTGGAAATTTCATTAAGCGTGATTTATCTTCTCTAGAAGCTGCACGTTTACTGAACTTGTTTTCAAGAAACTACAGTGTATCCACACTTGCTCCCACGCAGCAGCCTCCCCTAACAATATCGTGTATTTTTGGATGGTGCCACTGGTCCTATAGTTGGAGGAGTTCCTGGATATTTTTAGGTGGACACCCTCCCAGCGTTATGTTTGTATTGTATATTTAACGGACATGTTCCAGCCCTATTTTCTGTACTTCTCATGCCTTCCAGCAGCCTCTCTGTTAACTGCTGCTTTGGTTTGGCGGCAGGCACAGAAACACATGTGTTTGAGAAGAGGGAGGCGACACTGACAAGGAAAGGGTGTGGTAATAAATGTTCAAAATTCATAGTAGGCTGGGAGTTAAGTTTAGCCTATTTGAGCTGGCAACTACCGGGGAGGCCCAGCAACAAACATATAGCGGGGGATGAAGGGAGGAGTGTGATAGGGCGAGCCAGGAATGCCCCTGTGTGAGACACAGAGACATCGGCTTGTCATATAATCCGTCATCAATAGCCCAACAGTGCTGTATCACGCTATCATGTCTCTGTCTCTTCGCTGTTTATAAATGGTACATGTGACTACATCTACTACTCTACCGCTGTCTAGACACATTAGAGCAGAATGTTCTGTGTGCAAGTGGACACCGACGCTGTGGTTCATTTCTGTTCAAACACAATTCAGTGTGTACTCTGTGTGTGCAAAAAATGATGGTTTAGATGCTATACAAGCAGACATCAGCACATACAGTACATATTTTAATCAGAACTATTGACTGGTGATGCTCTGACTTCTTCTAGCGCCACCATGAGGTTGACATTTTTGGGTTTTAGTGAGATGTCTTTGTCTTGTCTCTGTTTGATGCCCAGAGGATGAATCTGAAACACTTATATCTAGAGCCCCAAAGCCGGTCAGAGTTTGTCTTTATTGTGTGTTAAGTTCACATTAAGGATTTTGATTTCTACTATGAGATGAAATGTGGCTCACACATTCATGTCCCTAGTTTAATGCTTTGGTTTAATGGTTTAATGCTGCCACAACTTATGCTAAACTAAAGGTATTACCATCAGCCTCAGCTGTTCTTTTTGTGTTAATTGCTAATTAAAAGACTTTACAGAGAAATTAAACTCATCAAAATTTAAACACAGGTTTCTAAACGGGAAAAGGGATTTGCTTAAATAGTCCCTACAAGTTTTCCTCTCAAACAAATGTGTCCTCCGCCAGCTTCCCAGGAATACAATGGAGGATGTGGGTGAGAAGTTCATTCCTATCATTCCTGCTTGGCGGCTGGGAGTGGATTCACCTCAAGTGTTTCAATCAACCTGTTGGGACTAGGGATCTCTAATCTCCAGCATCTGTTATGATACAGGACAATGGCAGCTTTGCATTAAAGAAGACAATAAATCTAAAGTGACAGAATAATATCAGTTCCACCGATTATAGCAGAGTCTATCCTCTATCAAGAGTTTTGTAATGAGAACACTTTATTCCACATAAGTAGCATGGAGTAATGGCTGGTGAGAAAGGTGCCACTTGTACAACCAGATTGCAAATCATTAACCCTTTACAGCAGCCTAACCCAAGCTTGTGTGGTAAAAATGTTTGCTCAGTGCCAATACTTAATAACAAGTTATGTAGCCAATTGAAAATAAATAAAATCTCAAGTTTTAGTGCCAGAATCCATCATGGTCCCAAAATTAATGTCTTTGGTTTTGTGGGCTGTCAGTAGTGGTGAGGAGGACTCGAGCGCTCTGCTGAAACACATTCATGCCCAGCATGCATAGCAAGCAGCGGGGGTGTTTATGAAGTTGCTTTTCAGTCTTTCTCTCTTCTCTTTCCAATCTCTCTCTGTCACTCTCATTTACTGTCTCTCTCCCCTTTCCCCCCCTATATCTCACTCACTGCCTTGACAAGTTCACGGCCTCTGCTTCTCACTTTGTAGGTTGAGTTTGAAACCCAACACTGGCACCAGGAGTCACCTTCCAGGCATGGCTCAAATGCCCACCACCATCCCCGTGTCCTGTAGTCACAAGACTGAGGTGGGACAGGAGGTCAGGATCCATTGCGGAGCTGTTGCACCGAGCCAGGAGGTGGACCCCCCCCCCCCCTCCTCCTTGTTATGCTTGCGTACCTTCAGACCTTGTTGCAGGACATTGGATGGAGCAGCGCCTCAGGGGCACATGATCAAAGCACATCTCCATGTGTTTGATCAGCGCTGGGGCCAGATTGCTAGGTGGGCTCCACCGTGACCTTCCATAAACCTGGGCGACCTCCCCGAGCACGCTCTCCCACTCCCATTCTGAGGATTTGGTTTCAGTGGAGCCATGCAGTGGATTCCTGTTAGGCACACAGGGGTACATTAGAGAAGCAGTGAGTGAGAGAAAAGGAATGGTTGCAATGAAGGAGTGAGTGAGTCTGGAAAAGCAGAGTTTAAAAAGGCTTAAATAGAGCGATGAGGTGGCAGTGAAGACAGTACACCAGCGGATTTTTGGGTGTCGGTGCCTTAGATGGGGAGATTGATGGTGGTTGTGGGTGCGTGTAGGTAAAGTGGTGTTTGCATGTGTGCGGGCAGAGGGTGTTTGCTGACTTTGCAATAGGACATTAGCCGTACAGAACCCGAGCCCTGCTCAGACCACCTACGTTGCCTTCAGCCTGTCAAAACGTTGGCCTTTAACATTCTGAAGCACATGGTCACGACCTGCTCCTCCTTCCTGCTTGTCTTACTCTAAAACCTTTTTTTACAACTTGGCTATAATTGTTTTGGGCATATTTCTGTTGTTTGTGACACCTTCTGTCGCAGACTGAAAACCCACCAGTTTCGACTGCAGCTCGGCCAATAAAAATATATATAATATAATATTATTCTGTTGTGAACTGTAATGTAATGTAATGTAATACCGCCACACTATATAACAATTGAGATGGGAACTAGTCGGCTCTGCTACAACGAAGTCTGAAAAACAGGTTAGATAATCAGACACTTATCGAAACCACTTTGTTTGGTGGCAAAAAAGAAATGATGTGCAATGGAAATGTCAGTAATCATCCCTCATTGCACAGGAAACCCTTGGGCCCACACGTCTATAATACAAAGAAATCAAAGTTGAACCGGTAAGTAATTCTGTAAATTATATTGGATGTTAAGAACGGACAGTTCGGGTAAACTGACTGTACACACCTATTCAGCATCAAACTGCAGAAAGACAAAGTTAGAGACTCGCTGGTGAACATGGTGGACTGCTTAAAAGCTTGGCGGAGACCAAAACAGAGCTAAAAGACGAGTAAATATCGGACTTACATTCATCAAGTGTTGAGAAACACGGCTCCAAATGGAAGTTAATGTTGCCCTGTGTCTGCTAGATGTGTAAATGGTTAGCTGTTCGCTGACACGTTTGCCTTATGAACTTTATATGCGTCAATCTGTTGCGCAAACAGCTAATTGTGCTGCACACAAGAGGGCGAAGTCATCAATTAATGCAGGTTTAAGAGAGATAGGTTTGAGAAACACTGTTGAAAAGTGTAAATTATACACCTGTGCTCCTTAACACTCCCATTGTAAACAAGCAACCAAAGAAAACATACATACCAAACTTGCATAGCTCACATGCAATAGTCCTTTCAGTAGCCCACATAACTGCTTTTATATACGCTTCCCAAAAATGCACCCTCTGTGACCCTGCGGCCAGTAAAGGTGGCACACACTGTCACAACATCAGGTTGCACTCAGTCATATACTCGCAGCGAGTGGCCGCTGATGTAAGCTTGCACACATTAAATTCTTCTTTGTAACTGAACGCCTTGGGCAGCCACGCAGGAGCCAGCCTGCGTGTACCCGCAGGGAGTTATAAAAAGAGCGAAGAGCAAGCAGAAGGGCACTCCCTCTCCGTCTCTTTGCCCGTGTCTCTCTCCTGGCCTCCATCAGCTATTACTCATGTGCACCTTATATTCAGGTCTCATAGAAATAACTAATAATACTTGGTTTTTGTGTTTTATACATGATATTGTGAGTATGGCATATATGGTTCTCCAATGTGTCATTCATCTAGAAGAGAAAAATAATAATAAATTATAAAATATATAATTTAAAATTGATATGCCAAACAGATCAGATACACATTTATTTGCATTTATTTTGTATTATTATTATTATTATTATTATTATTATTATTATTATTATTATTATTATTATTATTATTATTATTATTATTATTATTATTATTATTATTTTCTCTCTCTTTTTAGCTCTGTTTTGGTCTCCACCATCGAATGAGGGGAACATCTGGCTCTTAAGCTGTTAAACGCTGCACTATGTTCCCCAGATAGTCACTAATTTTGTCTGTCTGCAGTTTGGTGATGAGCAGGAAGAGTACAGTAAATTTATTATAACTTTTTAGTTGAAAACAGCTGCGTCTGGAAACTACGCTGATGAGAACTGTGAGAGTGAACCGAAACCAAATAGTAAAGTAGTGGGCCATAAAACCAAGCTGAAAGACACTAAAACTGAAACTGCAGTCAGGTGGTGCTTTGCTTGTAGTCTAAATTTATATGATACATAATACATCATAATGTTCTTGATAGCAGGTTTCCTTTAAAATCCCATTAAAACACCTGTTCACTTATTTTCATTAATATTTATTTATTTTATGGTATTTTTATTATTTATAATATCACACTAGTTTTATTTGTGTATTTTTACAAACATACAGTATATATATATATTTTACTTAATATTATTATTATTATAATTATTATTGTATTTGTAGGATCTTTATGTGGGACCAGGGGAGGGAAGAAAATTATGTTTATTGTACGACATTGTACCTGTGAAATTAATAAATACAATAAACCAAAAAACAACAGCGGTTCAGAAATGTGTATAAAAGGGGGAAAAAAGCACATTTGTCTTTCTAGACAGAGAAAAAGAGACAAAGAGAGAGAAGAGAGAGAGAAGAGAGAGAGTGAGAGAGAGGAGAGAGAGAGAGAGAGAGAGAAGAGAGGAGAGAGAGAGAGAAGAGAGAGAGAGAGAGAGAGAGAGAGAGAGAGAGAGAGAGAGAGAGAAGAGAGATAGAAGAGAGAGAGAGAGAGAGAGAAGAGATAGAGCAGAAGAGAGAGAATCCTTTAGAGGAGAGGACAGGTAAAGAGAGACAATTAAGATGAGAGAATAGAAGAGTAGAGTAGAAGATAGAAAAGATAGAGAAAGAGAGAGAATAGAGAGATAGAGAGAGAGAGAGAGAAGATGAGTATCTAGATTAGCGAGATGAGAGAATTCTCTAGAGAGAATCGAGATCTAGAGAGAGAGGAGAGACGCAAGAAGGCGTGATCCTAACTCTAGAGCCCCTATCAGAGCTAGACTCGATAGAGAGCGACTCTAGACTCTAGAGATCGACTATAGTAGCAGCGCTCCGGAGTCCCAGAGATCTACGCGATAGCGCGTGACAAGAGAGAGAGAAGAGTGACAAAGAGAGAGAGAAGAGAGAGAGGTCTGCAGCTCTGTCTGCTGTCCCCTGTGGATAGAGTGTCGAGGTGTTGAAATGGCCCATTGAGCCAGAATGTCAGCTATACACAGCAGATAGGACGGAGCACCGATCTGTCCACAGCTTACAGCCGCTGCACCTCTTTCCACCGCCTCCCACCTAACACCACTAACACTTCAGGGCCAGTGGAAACCTTCCCACTGCACACACACACACACACACACACACACACACACACACACACACACACACACACACACACACACACACACACACACACACACACACACACACAATGCATACACATGCTTTAACACTCCTGCTGAGGAGAAGGAAGCAGCCAAGTGCATACATGTCAGACTTCAAGTAAATTCTAATCTAAGTGAGTATGGGGTTTTTTTTGTCAGAAAATGAACCCGAGTCCACTTTGCCCACATTTTGACACACAAAATCCAATGCCATTGTGAAGCATTCAAAGGAGTCTGTTCCTCTGAAATGCCACGTACTTAACAGAAAACGCATGGAAAGCCTTCACAAGGCCAACATTGTTCCTCAGGCCTGTTGAGATGCACATGGAGACGTTGTTGAAGGGGGAGAAAAACAACTGTAGCACTGTGGGTGAGAATTCAGGCCACTGGCAGATAGGATCTTAAGAAGTGGCCCAGCAAAAAATATCCCCCATTATATTATTGGTGTGAAATACAAACCACATCGGCATCTTTTAAGAAAATGAAGTAAATGATATGCTTGGATCACATTACCTATCACAAAGCAAAGTCCTAAACTAAAAGTACAAGTGATAAAAAGACAAAGACAAAGCAGTACAAGGAATGTAAATACATTTGCACAAGAGCACAAGCATTGACATATTACTCAACTTAAAACACAGTTGTGCAAGAAGCAAATCTATATTTCAATGGTCTGTTTACTCACACATTTGTAACATACACAGGGGCTGCAGAGATGACTGACTGCCACTAATTACTGACATGGTGTCTGCAATGCTACACCATTGGGCCTGCAGAGTGGAAAGCTGCAGGTCTAATGGGCAGAAAAACAGCCATGTGTTGGACACGCTCTGTTGATGATGGAGCTCCCAGTTAAGCCCCGGCTAATTAAAAGCCACCACAGTGTTGCAGGTTAAAGCCAACATAGCCTCCAGACCCAACTGTTTGAGTTAAATATGCCTTTTCTGGTTTTCAGAGAGACATCTTAAGCACCAGGAAGAATAAAACGTTAGTGTTCTCAGTATACTGAACAGGAGTTACAGGTATCAAGAGATCTTTCAGTGGAAATGTTTTCTTTATTCCAGTGAAGCTCAATAAATGGAGATATTGTGAGGGTTTAAAACACATTATCATCTTATACAATATAATACATTGATACATATAGGGACCAGTCCCTATAATAAGTATAATGTTTAGCAATAGCTTTTACGACCCCTGGTTTTCTCCTACGCACCCGTCGATCTACAGGTTTGCATAAGTTCTGCTCTTTTATATAAATGTTCTAGCCATTAAATCAATGAATGCAGGTTTAACACGTTGGTAAGTCAGATGTATTTCTGGGATTGTGGAGCTGTTGATTTTTGATCTGAATATATTAACTGATTAGAAGTAAAGGGAGGAGGGAGAGGCTGGCAGCTGCTTGTATTTCATTCCCTCAATCAGGTCAAGCTCAACGGGAATATTATGTTCACGGGTGAGTTGAGGCAACAGGGAGAGTTGACTGCAGGGTATGATATTCGCTCCGAAGACTGTGGCTGATGGCCAAGCTCCTCTGTTTAAGTAAATGTTGCCAATGTTTCAGAAAGGCGATAACAGTTCTTTCCATGCTGCTGGTGGTGCGGCGGGAGGAGGAGGCAGACCCCATGGGGTGTGACGTGCCCCTCAGCAGAGTTCACCTCCCATCCAGTGCATGGCAGCGCAAACACAGGAACCATATCAAAGCAGCTGGGCCAGGCCACAGTGCCCCTGTGTACCGGTTTGTTATTCTCCTCCAAAGGTTAATTACAGTGGGGCTTCAAAAGGCCGGCTGGCCATCTGCAAGGAATTTGAAAGTTGAAGTCTGAAATTCCTGTCAGGCCAAACGAAAAAATAAACAGACCAATCAATCAGTGCGCTGCTAAATTACACACCACTCTAATGTGGTTTGTGGGGGGTAATGGCAAGTAAATGACTTACTTAAAAAACAGCTTTGACTATGAGGGAGAGACTTGACACTTTCATAATCCAATTGGCAACACGGGTCACATGACAAGGTTATGTGAGGGCATATCAGTGTGTGTGTACAAACAGGCACACGCAGAGTTCATAGTGATACTGCGATGAAAATGTCGTCCATTTGTAGCACAGATGGGAAGAGTGAACGTTGGTTTGAGGGAAGATTACAAAGTGGAGAGAGAACAGAAGAGCTGAATGAGGGGAGGAGACAGAAAACAAGAAAAGAGGACGTTATACAGGAGTGTCATAACACCCCCAGCTGGGACTCCAAGTTGTGCCATAACTCTACGAGTGGCGACTGTACGTTTCAGGGCCTCCTGGTGTCCCTGCTAGTTCTCATTAGTGCTATGAATAGTCAGCTATTTGTGTTTGTGCAACTAAATCCTGGGCTTTTTATGACTGTTTACCATGGAGGGAATCTCGCTAAGAGCCGTCCGCACTATTGGGTGTCATAAATAAATGATGTCCACAGGCAGAGCCGGGTCAAACAGCAGTTCAAGTAAGCATTTGTTTTCCCCACCTCGGAGAACCACATGAGTGGGGTGTATTATATCAGCACATTTAAAATAGAGTCAGGAGCGCACACCACCATTCTTTGAACTATACATCTCAGTTATTATCTAAACTGTCTCACACTGATTGCACTGCTCTGTGTATTTAACTGGAGCTGCAGTAAAGTTAAATAAACCAGAAGAAATATATGGAAACGCTGCTTAAACTCATACGTCTGTTTGCCACACGTCAACTTTCCCAAACCTGCAAACCACTTCTGTTTATTCTAATAAAGCACAGACGACTGAAAGAGAAGTATTAACTAGGTATAGTACTGCAGTACTGGGCTGTATTTATTATTCCAATATGGAGCACAGGCATGTCTAATTGCAATTGCTTCAACAGGTATGTGTGTGTGTGAGTGCGTGTGTGTGTGTGTCCCTGTCTTGGGCTGTGAGTACACAGGCTGAATTGAGAAGTGGGTCCCTTGCAGAGCTGCACAGCCAGCCTCACATGGTTTTAATGCTTCCTGCTTGTTGTTTTTTACGTGTCTACATTAAATGGAACCACATGCTATCAATGGATTTCGACATATGTTGAGGAAATATTCAGCCCTGGCCCATTTATGACCGGGGAAATCGATAAATGAATCAATGGAAAAGTAAGCAGTTTAAATGCTCCTAAAAAACCTGGTGAGCCTAAAAAGTATTTGTGTGCCTCGAGAGGCAGACAGGCAGGACTCACTTTGCAGGATCTACGTCAGAAGCAGAGTTTATGCGCAAGCAGGGTGTGGTTCAGTGACAAGTGACGGCCTGGATGGCGCAGGTGTCACGTTTGCTGAGTGAGTCACAGTCTGCAGTCAGCCACCCTCACCCAGCGGCTCAAGGGTGTGTGTTTGTGTGTGTGTGTGTGTCGAGCACCCACCTAAAACAGTAGACCTGCTCAGCCACCGCCAGTCTCTACATGCCTGTGCTAGCATGTTTGAATGCACACACGCCATCAAATTTGTGCGTAGCAGTGAGCAACAATCCAACCGCATGAAGATGACTTCCCACTATTACAGAAGAACATTCATGCAACATTCTTGTCAGTGCAGAAAGAAATGACATGCCGCTCGATATTTAAATGAATAATTGGCAGGTGTGTGTTTAACTGTAATTGTTCCCTCCACCCCCCCCCCCCCCCCCCCCTTGAGCAGAACTTTGACCTTTAACTAATCTGTGATACTTGACTAATTACAATAAGGTTAAAAAAGCAGCAAATCTGAAAAGTGAAGCCGAGGAGGAAGTACTTTAAACCTGCATTCCTTCTAATCCACTGGTTGACTAGAGGTCTATGAGAAAATGACCCTTCTTCTCACTTGATTTATTACATCAGTAAATATTTTGGTAATTAGTTTATGTTCTCAATCGCTAGTTTCAAGTCTTCTTCAGTACAGCATCATGTTCATTTTGTAATCTGTGTTCCCATTTAGAGTAAAATAGATAAGAAAGCAGGGTACGCTTTAGGGCTTGATTTTGGTCGCCTAAAATGTCTTGTTCAGCGTTTTTGTCACTTGTTCTTAGTGCCAAAAAAACAAGATGGCGACGGCCAAAAACTTTAAACCCGAGGCTTAAAACGTTCACTACATCCACTTCTTCTTATATAGTCTTCCACCAAAATTAGCATGTATGGAGGTTTTGTAAACGGGCTTAAAATAGTCCTACACTACTTTCCCAGTGCCAGTAGAAGCATCGCAGGGTGTGTTGCTCACATACAAGCTTCATTTCAGGAATTTGATGTAAAGATGTGAACGTAGAGGGCGATACAGAAGGACGGGACAACCTCTCTGCTCGGCTCCTTATCAATTATCACATTGTCAACTCAGTTCAGATAAATCACTGTGGACAAGACAGACCTTACTCAACTGCACCCTGAGGAAGAGACTTCAGTGATTTGGCAGTGGAAGAGTGGTGGTTTTAAATACATCCATCAGCAGCATCAGTAGTAAATCTTCATCATGTTTATGGCCTCTCAGTGCTGAGGGAGCAGAGGGGCAAGAATGTGTCTTCAGAAAATCCCTTGACTCACCAGTTTCCTGCCACGGCTCTTTTAGTGTTGGGGGGTGGGGGTGTGCATGATGTGAATGTTAACACCAACACATTTGAATACAAACACATGTAAACTAGCTTTGAGCAGTTCAATGTAAATAATGTAGGGAAATACACATATGCAGCTTTTGGCTCAATGATGTCTTTGTGTTCCCATAAACCTTTACCTCGAAGGAAATAACAAACTCACACGTCACGTGAATAGGGTAACATTTTCAACTAATAAATATCACAATGAAACTTCCCCAGTTGATTACTTTCATTAAGAGAATAATCTTTTCTATTACAAGTTTTCTGAAATATTATGTTTAAATATGAAAATGAGGCATTATCTTATTAAATATGTGTTAATTTGCATACGATTCCACAACATTGGATGAAGCCGGGTTCAAGATTATTGCTTTATTTTGTTGACATATTAGAGACAAAGACTTTTTAATAAATTGCATTGCATTTTATTGCATTGCAAACGCTGTATTATTTGTAGTTGTCTCATCATTAGTATTATAATTGCAGTGGATGAGTTGATGAGACGAAAGTGAGTGGAACACATTCACAGTTGTTTTAAACCTTAATGAGGTGAGTCCACCGCTGGAGATAAGTGCAACCACTTCCCTTATTCCTGTCCACAAAAATGTTCATAAGGACTCTAAATTGCACAAAGGAAGTGTTCCAAAAGCATTATGTACAAACACCAGACAGCCTAAATACTGTGCAATACAAGGCATACACAAAGCCTGCAAACTGAGTCTGAATCTGTGCCCCTTGAACGTAATCTCTTTTCTGCCTTTATGTAAATCTACATTAATGCACAGAAATCATTTTTGTAGCAAAAATGATATTTCCCTAGAGGATATAAATGCTGGATAGTCATAAAGCGAAGAAGGGAATGTGCTGACTACATAAACCTCTCATCTCAAACCTCAAGTGCCATGATAACTGTCGATCTGTCAGTCTGCAGGAGCCTGCAGCGCTGGAGTTGAAGTATGTTCAAGTCACAACTCAAATGCAATGTTTCATCACAAGCACAATACATTCAACAAGATGGTAACAGTTTGATGCAGTGATGACACAGATGAGGGGAACTGAAATCAAAATAAGACGCCCACATGACAAAACAAGCCAGACTCCCTCTGCAGCTGTAAATCACTTCAACATTTTTAATCAGTCAGATAAAAAAAATGAACACCCCATGCCAGCAACTGCAGATTCAATTCATTAACCGAGTTCTTACAGTAGGGCAGAAAGAGTGCCATTTAAAAAGTCATTTCTAATTCCATTGAACATAAAACTTCAGCGGTCTTTTGAACTCCACCCCATCCCATTTTTCTTTGCGGTATTTGGGGTTTTGCGAGGGACAAAAGCAGCCTGTGAAAATGGACCAGTTGGCTCACAGCGCGTAGCAACACATCGTTCCAAATCCCTCCTCTCCAGCTCAAACAGGGCCCCCGGTTTCACGGCAGAGTTGCACTTGCCACAACATTCGAGGCTATTTATGGCTTACATATGCACAGATCTCATTATGACTTTCCTCTTTGGATGCTCAGGGACTGATGGATGTTACCGTTGTGGAGGGGAGTGACTCGTGAAGGGCTGGTCGTCTGATCTGCTGTATAGTCGGACAGCGTACGGAGGCTGAATGAGGCAGCAGCTGTTATGTTCTGCTGCTGTTGGCTGCCTGTTAAAGCCGCCCACAGGTCAGTCAGGGTCAGCGAGGACTGGTGGGACAGTGGTCAGGACGTGACCTCAGTCCAGCCCCGCACAGCTGAGCGGACTCGCTGCCAAAACATGAATGTGTCCTCGTATCCTGTGTAAGAAATTAGCTTCAGTAGCATCTTCGACTCCTTTAATCACAGAAGGATCATTTATAGGAAATAAATAGCAGCGGTTTGTCCAGAAAAGATTTGTTAATTGTTGATTCATCTTAAGGCGTGAACATACTTTTTTTAAACTTCCTATGCATGTCTCTGCGACCTACGATTACTCATAACACTCTTCTCTGCATTGATCCACATTTTTAGCAGAAGTATTGAATAATAAGGGTTGAATAAGATGAATGTTTGTACATTGTTTGGTAGAAAATGTAATTGTTTTATCATTTATATGCAGTATCCACTGATAATGTCAGCAGTGGTCATTTGATTGGTGCAATATCTTTGTAGGTTTGTAATTCCAACAAACACACAGCTGCAGGAGGATGTTTTTAGCTGTTGCATTGCATTTCCTTATATTTGTTTTCATTCTGATGTGTGTACTAAGTATTTCATAACTCCTTCTTTAAAGAACATATGAAACACTGTTATTTTGTGTGTGCTGACAAACATCCTGCACAATAATCAGCTGAAATAAAGCTCAGATTCTCTCAGCAGCTTTGTGTTTAATGTAAAAAAGAAAATCTAAATGTGTCTTTTTGATCAGATTGTCTTCATGCAGATGTAACAATTACTTATCGTACTTCCACACGACTGCACGTCTCTAAGCTCAGTGGAAAAGAAGTGCATGTTGTTATGTTGTATGTGGGAAAGAGAGCAATTGTATTCAGTGTAACAAGTTGTGACAAGAGCGTTTGGTGTGGCACTGCAAATACGCCCACTCTGTATTTTTTACTTTGTTACCTTTCTGTGTGTGTGTGTGTGTGTGTGTGTGTGTGTGTGTGTGTGTGTGTGTGTGTGTGTGTGTGTGTACAAGTTGAGACACGGACATCTAATAAACACAGCCTGTTTACCCACAGCTGTGTTGAGCAACAACTCAGAGTGTGTGTGTGTGTGTGTGTGTGTGTGTGTGTATCCTCCCTGAGGCTCGAGGCCAGACAGCGACTGCAGAAAACCAGAGCCTCTGTCAGCGTGTGTCACAGCAGACACGTCTGAGTCAGCGAGATCCTTTAGGCCCTTTCAGCGCTGATAAATTCTCTAATCATTTTACAGTCAGTCGCTGACTTTTCAAAAGATTTCCATCAACGACGTTAAGTGATGAGATATTAAGATGAGAAGAGGTTTTCACGTTGGATCCCTGAGCTGAAAATGTGATGGGAAAGAAATGTGAGGAATTTGCTTTCCTTTCATGTTGTTACTTGGTAAAGCTTTTCCCAGACACCTCCAGTCCTACATGCAACTGTAAAGCTTTGAAAGTGTCTCTGCACCCTTCCACTGTCATGACAAACAAAGGTATGAAGTTTGACATGTGCTGGAAACCACAGACAGATGTCTCCTAATATGGCCACCCACTTCACATGACATGACTGGGCCCGGAAGGAAGAAAGCAAGGAAGGAAGGGTCAATCAGGGGAGAGAGGTCCATCACCGAGAGTTCAAAGGTCAGCACTTCATTCGAGAGGCAGTGTCAGACTGAAGATGTGTGGGCGTGCACAGAGAGAAAGTGTGTGAGGTACTGAATGAGAGTGACTTTGGATAGATAGATATAAAATGTTGTGACAACTCAACATAAAGATGAACTTAAATCTGAATTATTCAGAAAACATACAAGACGTCCTACTATGGCTATTGTTCATCGTTTTTCTCTGGTTGTAATGTCAATGCATGCCAGTGTTTTCCTAAATTTAGACCACATTTCCAATAAATCCAGCTTCCTGAGTTTCTATGTAACATCAAGAGTGAACCTCCCCACACAAAAGGCTTCCTGAACGTCTCACCCAGGATGCTCGGCAAGTTGGAAACACATGTACGGCGTTGACACTGCAGAAAGAAACACATGGACGGCAGTCTGTACCCCTGGAAACCAGCCCAGCCAGGAAGCGCGTCGTCGTCATCGTCGGGGTGCAGATCTTCTGACCTCTGGGGGGACGGGAAGCTGCTGGAACCTGCCCCTCGTTCACCCGGCACCTCCTCTGGCTGGTCGTGTCTTTAAAGTCTCTGCAGAGAGAACGAGTGGAATGAGCGGGCATGATAATGTTGATCGCTTCTGACAGAGGCACGGAGAGTGGTTATAGATCTACGATACTGCGTGCAACACTGTACCCAGCGAGGGAGAAGGATCTGGCAAGACTCAGATCATACTGTTTGAGTTATTCAAGTCAGCAGCGGCTTTCGTAAAAACAATCTATATAAACAATTAATGAATGGCTTGTAATGTATTAGTAAGTGAGGTGTTCATAAGTGGCAATTATGAGATAATGCTAAATACTTATGCTAAGCTATTGTGTTCAGTAATTACATTTACCTAACATTTATTAATATTAACTAACCTTAACTTGTCATAGACAATATGACTAGTTTTAAATACCTTTATAATAATTTAAACCAGCCTGTAAATATATGGTACGTTAAGGTTGAATCTTAAAAAAGGGCATTACAAACATTTTACACTACAAATGATTTGTACATGTGTATAATAACTTAATAAACGATTATTATTATAATATATATATATATATTATAATAATATACAGACTAAAATTGAATTAGGCAATTATATTTATATATTTTATTCAGATATTCACATTAATAAACAGGCTAAACTCTTAATGAAGCATGAGTAAGTGATGCATAGACATTTATATTATTTCCAACACACAGTAATGTAATTATACTCACAAATAAGCACCTTTTAGTCCTGAGTCACTTTAGAAGATTACAAATATTAACTAGTCACTGCACACATAACCAATAATAATAATAACAATACCCACATCAACCTTGGAATAAATGTTTGTTTTGTGCAATAAAAACATTAAATGATCAATCATCAGTTATTACACAATAATCATTTTAAGTCTTTCTGTCAACCTTTCAAAATAAAGGTTAATCACATTGACTTATACATGCAAACATTAACTAAGGCTTATGGTTTTTTCACACACAAACACACGCACACACACACACACACACGCACACACACGCACACACACGCACACACACGCACACACACGCACACACACTGAAGCTGGGGGGAATTCCTTAAATAACATTGAGGCCAAAGCAGACATGGGTGGTCCACACTTGTCATTATACCCCTGCAGGCTACAAGGCAAACACAAAGCACCATGGGAAACACAACCGTCCCTGATGGCAGCGCGCTAGAGCTGCTCTCAATCAGAACTCATGACCTCTGAGAGACGCACACATCACGTTGAGATGGAGGTTTGGGGAGATTAAAGAGTCCCACGGGGCAGTGGCAACTTAACAGAGAGCGAACTCCATGGTGAACAAAATACTGTCGAGAATAAATCCCTTTGACACTGAAGAGGAAGTCACAGCTTGTTTGTTCTTCCTACAATGTGGACTGAATCACTTTGGTGTAATGGCGGGGGTAATAAATATCATGTTTCTGTGGCGAGCTGCTGTCACGTTGACATTGAACTCAAAGTGTTGCGTTTGATTTCGTGCCTTGAACTACCTTTGCGGCGCTAAAACTCAAACCCAAACCACAGTCCTGAGCAAACACACTGAGCAAACAGGCAGGGCTGTTGTTCAGGACCCGGGAGTGGGACTTGTTTATGCTTTAAAGACACAGAGAGCAGGGCAAAGGGCAGGGCCTTTTGTCTCTAAGTGTAGAGATGAATGCCTCTCAATGGAGATGAATGGGACAAGAAACATAAACAGCTCTTATCTCATCGTCCTCTACCCCTGCCGTGACCTTTCTTGTCTTCCTCGACTCGCTCACATGGCTGTGTTTGTTCCCCTGCTGAGCCTGGCTCTCCCTGTGACCACTGTACACCTTGTTTAGTCAATAAATAACACAGAAAATCGACAAACTGACTGAAAGCACAGATTGTATCTCTCTCACATTTCATTTTTCTCAGGGTGGATACTGTTGACACTCCCACTCCCTGGTATTTGTCTGACAGATCTGTGATTCATGTGCACCAACCGTACCTAAATCAGAGACTGACTATCGACTGTCTGCACACAAAGGCCTTTTTTTTGGTGACGTTTCATGCGTTTTTCATTATCTCTGCATATTTATCCAAGAAGAATATAGATCCACGTATAAATATAGATCCATACACTGGATGTGCGTCACCGAGCATGTCAGTAGTCAGACACATTAAACAAAACCCGTTCTTGTGTTTGCCTATTGACTGTTCACACAAAGCTGTGAGGAAGAGAAAATGTCAGAGGAAGTGGCATGCAGGTGAATCACTGATTACAGCTGAGAGTGGATGAGCTGCTAGCATGCAAGGCCAACAGCTGTGGAGCCTCGGGGAGGTCTCGTAAGTAAGTCACAGAGTGTGCAGGCTGCACTGAGCTACACAGCGACTGATCGGTGGCAATGAACTGTGGAAAACAACTGTGTCACCCCCAAGACACACACTTATTCATATGCATTTAAAGCCTTTATTTTGAAGGGGACATGCAATGGTTCAGGTTCATACATACTACGTACTTTCATGGAAAAACATATTATTTATTATTATTTTTCTCACGCAGAGCTCCGTTTTGTGCCTGTCTCTTTAAGGCCCCCTCCTGAGTCTCCTCTGATGAATGAAAAATTGCAAAGTTAGTGGTGGCCCCACATTGAATAACGGTAGTATAGTTTGCAAAATTGACATTTTTTAAACAAAATGTTACAAATGAACACTTTAAGCTTTTGCTTGTCATTCTTTAAGCAACGTTAAACTTGACTAAATACATTTATCTAATGAGCAACCAAGTGAAGCATTTTATAGGCAGCCATTAAGGGTTGTTTTCAGATGTAACACGGTCTGGTGATGCTGTGACTGGGTGCAGCATTGCACCATCTATCTTCATAGTATATGTGATTGGGAGGGAACGGAGGAGAGAAGGCTTGGTGGTGATAGAGAGGGAGCTGTAGGGTGAGGACTGTCTTCTTCCTCCAGTCCGGGGTCTCCACACATTAAAACCAGATGCAGCCAGGCTCCAGAGACGAGAGGTGCATTATGGACTGAACTCTAAGGTTTGGATGTCATATTTGGAATATGCCAGGCTCATCCATCATCAAGTCAAAGCATGTTCATAACTATATAACATATATATATATAACAGGCTAAGAAGAAAAGAGCAGAGGTGTGGGTCATGTGAGCACGCCGAACAAGCGGCCAGTGTTTACGTGTACATTGTGTGAAAAGCAAACTGGAGAATGTTCACCTATCTGTGAGATGGAGACGATTCATGGCTGGGAGTGAAGAAGAGCGTTGTGTGTGTGGAAACCACAGTGACGTCCCCGCCGGCTCAAAACAACCTCCCTGCCAGGGCCGGCCTCTCTGTGGTTTGTTTACATTGAGAGCTATTCCAGACGGCACATGCACACGCCGGCGTGCACGGCACACTGCACACCTCCAGAAAATGTTTGTTCCTCACTCTGAAAAGGCAGACTTGAAAAATCTGTCATAAGGTGCGAAAAGAGTGTATTTGTTTTTGTGTCTGTTTGCCTCACTTGCTCTGTTGCATGCAACCAAACACACACACACACACACACACACACACACACCTGTATTACCCCCCCTCCTTCTTTTCCATACTCAGTTTGCACAGCTGGCTTGGCAACGTTATGTGAATGCAGTGAAACTGAGCCAGAGAGTTCTGCACATCAGGAATGTGTGTGTCTCCGTTTCTCTGTTTATGTGTGTGAATTTCTTCTACGCACACGAACATGTTTGTGTCCTCACGTTTTTGTCTATGTGTGTGAGTGTGGCAGGATGTGTGTGATTGCTCTATGAGGGGGAAGGATGATAGAGCACTAAAAAATGAATCATCAGCAGACGGCCTGGCTGTCCTCCCCCCTCTGTGTCTGCCTCAAAGCCTCCTGGGATCTCAAAGCTCTCAGGAGCAGAATCCTGATTGCAGAACTCTTCAATCAACTCCCACATAATGGGGATGGCCCTCCCAAATGGTAAAAGTGTCTGTTCAATAATGTCCCGCATCTACCATCCATAATGTAAAGGTCATAGGTTTGTTATATCGTGTCAAAGATACTTTACTGAATGAATGAGAATGAGAAAACAGGTAAGCTGTCACAGTTGTTCAAAGAATAATGATTCTCCCGGAGCCTGTGATGGATAAGAGCACATGGAGAAAGCATTAAGTGAACCTGCTCAACATATGACTTCTTCATTTGTTTGTTTAAACTGTGACCAGCTTAGAGCTAAATTGACTCTGTTGCTAATTGAGGGAAACCAAGGTGATGCACGCTGACACATGCACAATAAAAACCAGACAACAGACAGAACAAATATCTCAGGTGAATCTTTCAAGGTGTGAACTGAAGCTGTCACAAATGTGAACGTGTGAAACACACTCTGCGTGAGGTGTGTCATATTCTTCCATTGATAAAAAGTAGTGTTGTAATAGTAACAACAGAATCTGCCTGTCAATCTAACAAGATATGTGCTCAGTTCATCTAAATAACAACAAAACCTTTTCTGTAGTTGGCTTTGAAGTATCGAGCCATGCACGCAGTATGTATTTAGCTACGCTTTGAGATATCCATCATATCACAGAGATGTTTGCCTCCATCCCAATACAGTGGACTTGCATAGAATATCAATTATGATCCGTGCAGCATCAATAGACGACGCTAAGAGTCTGGAGCCATGCTAGCGGCTCCGTCAGGCTGTACTTAACTCTGAGCTTAATGCTCAAATCAGCATGCTAACAATGACAATGCTTATATGCTGATGTTTAGCAAGCACTGTATAATAATCGCCATATTAGCTGAGCATGCTAATATTGAGCCTTTTCAGGTATTTGGTCATAAAGCAAATTATAGCTAAAATGAAAAATCAGGGTATCACCACGTTTATCACAATGCTCCTCTGGGGAACATGAACGCCACTGCTAGCGTTGCTCAAGATAAAAAGTAAAAAAACATATCTTTATAGAAACAATATAACATATAAACCAGGGGTCTTCAACGTTTCTGGTGTATCGTGGTGCAGGGACCCCCTACTGTGTATATTGTATTGTATTGTACCTCCACGGACCCCCTGGGGGTCGCGGACCCCCTGTTGAAGACCCCTGCTTTAGATCGTATAATGGGCAGACTGAGACTGATTTGTTTTAAATATTATATTCTCAATGCTGTAATGAAATCCATTCACTTCCACTCTGGAGAGTGAAAACAGACCAAACAGTGTGAAACAGACCCTTTAACGTGTGTGTGTGTGTGTGTGTGTGTGTGTGAGTGTGTGTGTGTGTGTGTGTGTGTGTGTGTGTGTGTGTGTGTGTGTGTGTGTGTGCAGAGTAGACGTATGTATAAAAGACGAAAACAAAGTTTCAGCATGGTCACTCTGATCATTTTGACAGCTCTCCGGGTCTCTTCGGGTCAGTGAGACTGCAGTTGAGCAACTCTTCCCGTCGGCATGCTCACAGACATGCCTACACCCACAAACACGCTCATCATCTGTATCCCAGTATTTTATGGTTAATCTGTACCAGATCTCAACACTAATCCCTTGAATGCCTGAGGATCAACATGATGGGCTCTTTAAGATGGACATGATGACACGAAAACACACCTGACGCGGGGAACGGCAGTAAAACTCCCAGCGCCGCTCCGCAGCTTCCTGCCGAGGCTTTAAAACAATAACACAGAGGAGGGAAAACAATTCTCAGCAAACAAGATTACAGCTGCACAAGCTTAACAGGAATGCAATTAAATATATCTTCCAGACAACAAAGGCGAACTCAGAGTTATCTTAGTTTTTATGAGAACTGGAAAAAAACAAAAAGAAACATCACGCATGATTTCCTGGCAATCTGTGGTAATCACCACGGAGAGCTGGTGGACCATCAAAGATACAATCAACCACTTAAGACACACAGTCCGCTCTGTGCTGCTCCGCACTGGCTCTTATTTATGCTCTGATTTCCCTTTTGGCAGCGCTGCTGTTGGTAAGAGCGTGCGTATGAACCGAGAGCTCAGACATTATGTGGAGGATTCAACTCTTTCTCCTCTGCATGCTGTGATGGCTGCAGTCGGCTCATTTGTTCACTCAGGTCTGCTCTGTGTTTGAATACGTGTGTGTGTGTGTGTGTGTGTGTGTGTGTGTTCACAACCATACACTCATTTGGATGCCCAGCGTTCCCACCCATCTCCACCCAGTCCTGAAATACACCAGGCAGGATGGTTACAGACACACAAAGACACATATACACACAGGCCTTATGAAAAATAACTGTAGTAATCCTTTAATAATCCTTTGACTAGATACTTTCTGAACCAAAACAAACTCCACAAAGGCAGCTGACTGATTATTTCTTGACTGAAACTAAAAAAGGATTAACATTCGGGGTTTTCTCACACACAAGGATTGCGTCTGAATAACGTTAAATAACATTTGGATAACTTTCAAGACGGGAAGAAGTTCGAGCTTTTACTTAGTTATCCAGCTAATTTTGTAATTATTTTGTGGCCATGAGATGAGCTCCAGTTAAAATGCACGTGTTAATGCATGTGGAACTAACATTCGACGTTACGCAGATGATATTGTTTTGTATAGCTGTGGATTGTATCTCTCCAGTGCACTTTATAACTTAAGTCTGTCTGTAGTATTTTTGCACTTTCTGTAACGGTACGATCAAGACAGGAGGGTGGGACTCAATAGCACGACTCAGAGGCAGAACAATGGAAATGGAAATAGACTTTACTGAAACTTTGCAGTGCCGATGGTACACGTGTATGCAGCCAAACATACAAAGCATGCTGGGATAATCCAGGGGCAGAGTCGGGTCACGGAAACAGGTTCGGAACTCAGCGTAGCAGCACGGCAGACAAGGATCAGGCAGAGACGGTATCAGGGTGCACATGGGAAACAGGAAACAGGAAGACGGGACTAACGCTGGAACTCTTGACATTAAAGTACGAAGACAAACTGGCAACGAGAGACAAACAAAACACAGACTATATACACCAGGAAGTGAAGGAACGACGAGACACAGGTGAAGACACTAACGGACTATTTGCTTTTAGTATTGTTAGTTTTCTTTATCCGTCGTCTTACTTTTTATTGATTTGTTATCTGGTTAGAAGTTGGATTTAACAATGTATATATTTACTAATGATAGGCTACTAAGAGTTCACCAACATGTTTATACAGAACAAGACATTTGCATTTTCTACAGTGTGAACACACGTTTGTCTTACACAAGAAGAGGAGGAACAATTCAGAACTAACTGCTGATTATGAATAATAATGTCTCTATATACTGCTTATTATTAACTAACTCATTTATACAGTAATTAACCAACTATGAATAATGATGTTATTAATTGGTAATAACTAATGATAATACTAACTGCTAATTATTAACACATCTGTGACATATTATTAACTCTATATAACTAATAACTACCTGCTAAATATGGATCACTACTAACTGCTAATCATTTATATGTAATTAATAACTGCTAATTATAAAAAGTGCCAAATTGAATGACTAATTAATAACTTTTATTACTATTATTATTATGTAGCCAACTTACTGTTGGTTATATATTACTAACTGCCAATTACTAACTAACTGCTGATTATAGTTATTGATATAACCAACCCTCCAGCTCCAGAAGGTTTGGATAACTTGCTCGAGGGCACTTCAGCAGATCCTAACCGTCACACTTCACCCTACAACAGCAGGACGTGCTCGCCCCTGTCGGTTGTACATGGAAGTGATCCAGATCATGAGGGCTGGACTGGATCCAGGTGCAAAGAAAAAAAAGCCTGGCAGGATCATTAAGAAGGAGCTCTCCACTGGAGAGAGCGCACACACACACACATGCTCAAACTCACGCACACACTGTCTCACACACAGTCAGAGCAGCGCAGAGCAGAGGAGCTCTCATCCTGATCGGTGCCAGACGCACGGTCGACTTTTGGTTTTTGCGAGAGTTTTACTACGTTTGTGTTTAGTTGTTTTAATTAAGAATAGTGGAGACTTCACTTTGGTGTCAAATTTGAAGTTTGTTTTTAAATTGGTGTTTGATTTTTCACGCCAGTTGGAATATATTTCGGGATTAAAAGGTGGATACTTCACTACGCACAGGTACAGTAAAGTTTTAGGAGAAATAAAGGCTGAATTCATAGCACTCTGTGGAGATTTATCCGCAGGGTATGGGCAATGATTAAATCCATATTTCCTGTTTTCTCTCCTCTGTTTGCAGAAGTCCGCAGAAGTTCGCCCAGGATTGTGTCTTTTCGAAGTAGGAGCGCGCAACTTGTCGGTGCGACTTCGTCTGGGGTGTTTTTTTGACTTGAGTCGTCCCAGAAATGGTGGGGCACCTACATTTACAAGCGATGGATGATAGCCTGAAAGGAAAGAATCGGGAAGGGTTGCTCGACAGTCCGGATTCGGGGTTGCCCCCCAGTCCCAGTCCGCCCTTCTGCTCCCTCTCTCCGGGTCTGATCGAGTCGCGCTCCGGCAGCTGCACTACGCCCGTCGAAAGCCATCATGGATATTATAAAAAGGAAAGCAGAGAAGGCAAACTGGTAAGAAACATATCTCTGTATTTACTGTATGATTTGAAAGTATTTCGTAATCTGAAAGCTGTGACTCGGGTGTGTTTGGTGTCATTGACACACTGGATTAAAGGATAAAAAGATAAAAAGACCTAATGGATAAATAATGACGCTGCTGCGAGAGAAACTGAAATTCTGAGAGCATTTTTGTTTTTTTGGCAAGAAACAGATTTCACTTCAGTCCCAATCACACAACATCTGGAAGCTCTCTCTCTCTCTCTCTCTCTCTCTCTCTCTCTCTCTCTCTCTCTCTCTCTCTCTCTCTCTCTCTCTCTCTCTCTCTCTCTCTCTGTCAGAAATTCCTTAGTTAAACTTCTGATGCTGTACTTGTGCTGAAGATGTCACTCCTTCAATAAGACAGTAAACATGTTTGGGGCATCAGCTGGGCCCTAACTACATGGTGTCATGAAGGTCAGTGAGTGAGTTAATTAGGCCCACTTGGGTTTCCAATCTGGGGTCCAGGGACTCCCAGGGGTCCTTTCCAGGATTTCAGGGGCTCCCAGCGTGATGACAGAAAGCTTTACAACATTAATTACTTCACTCATCTCGCTGAAGGTGTGTACACAAGCAAGTCTAGTGTAATCAGGTTTCTGCCTCGCCACCTACAAGAAGAGACAGTAGAAATGTTATAATGGATTCACACGGGGACACTGTCAGGCTTCTTCTTCAAGCTCCGTCATGTCAGCCATGTTGATTAGAAGGCTGAAGGATCTCAGTGAGATAGAAATTAAGCTCTATAAAACCTTTAAATAAGCCACAGAGACTGTTGATTGAAACCACTTTAAATAAACAGAAAGACAAATTGGTTATTTATTAGATCAGTACTTCTTAATCTGTTTGACGTGTAACCTTTAGCGAAGCAAAGTCCACTCGCAACTAGGGCTCGATTAATCGTTTATTCTCTAAAATGTCAGAAAGTTGTGAAATGTGTCCATCCTAGTTTCTGAAGTCCAAGGGGATGTCTTTGAATGTCTTGTTTCGTCAGTCCAATTCCGTTTTAATGTGATATAAAATGGAGAAAAGCAGGAAATCTCCATATTTGAGAGGCTGAAAACAGCATTTTCTGCCATTTTTGCATGAAAAATTACTTTAACAATTAATCGATTATCAAAATAGTTGCCGATATTTAACCAAATAGTGATATTTCATTCTCAGATTGTTTCATTTGAATAGTTTTTTTTACAGTTTTTCTTACTTCCTTACTTGGTAATCACCTCTGGTTGATTGACAACCCCCAACTTGGGACCCATAGGCATGTTATGTGTGGGACCTTCAGTATTTGCGTTTCATAACTGTGACTCTGGTCCCACTCATCTGTTACCTGGTGGGCCCCAAGTGTCTCGAGCAAACTGTGAACATTTATACCAACGCTACTACATGAAAAGCTAAAAAGGAAAATATTAGTCGACTTATCGATGAGTTGATCGACAGACAAATAATCGGCAACTACTTTAATAATCGATTAATCGTTAAAGTTGATTTTTCATGCAAAAATAACGGAGATTTCCTGCTTTTCTCTGTTTTATATCATGTTAAACTGAATATGTTTGGACTCAGTCACCAATGAAAAGTGTCCCTATTTATAATAACACTATTAAAAATCGAGCTCAGTCTAAACTCAAATCTCACCGTGGACACCAGCAAGTCCTGAATAAAACATTATTAACTTGTTTTATTGCATTTTATTACACTTTCCTTTCATTTCTTGAATTATTTTCTGAAAAATCCAAATAACTCTCGAGAATTATAAATCTAATACTTATTATAATTATATCTAAAGGTGAAACTGCAATATGTGCAACAACTGTGATTTAAATGTCACCCTAAGGCAACGTTAGTGCTTATTCAGAGGACAGACATGATACTTTACATAATAGGTTATATTCCATAGAAACTAAGATTGATGATAATTAAAATGCATTTCATTGACTCCCAGTGATTTGTGTCACACATGACGAGGCTGATTTAATTGAAAATCATTTCCAGGTCACTCCCATTTTCAAAAGCTTTCAGAACATGTCTGCGCACGTCGGGTGGCTTTTAAAGTGTCTGAGGGAGGCCTCAGAAATGCAGCGCTGCATCCTGGGAGTTGCGTGACATTGGTTTGCTGAAGTCTAAAACAGAGAAAGAGAAAAGATCCTCTAATCCTCTGAAGGTTCAGATTAGTAGTTTGTCTCTGCTTTGTGGTTTCCCTTTTAAAGATCAGTCCTGATAGGGGCTGCTCCTGCATGTGTTCCTAATCCCGTCTGTGGGCCTGTGTGTATGGAAACAATCACACCTCTCCATCAGATATAGATTTTTAGAGTTTTAAAGTTACATGACTGTTAGGACGAGAGAAGATATAAACATTTTTTTTCTCTTTCCAAATCTATTTATGTGTTGTTTTTGTATGCCACCTAACAACAATCCTCAAGTTCTATTTTGGGGTGCAGGGGCTTGTTAGCGCGGCGTCAGGCCATTGCATAAGTTCTTGATGACCTCTCACTTCTAAATTAAACGTGGAGTAACCCTGTCTGTTTTCAATTTATGCAGATGTGGGATAATTATCCTTGTCTTAACATACATGTATGAACGGATTAACAAGAGGGAGTAGATGTAGGAATGTGCTGGTGTAATCTGGGACGTTTCAGAGCTGCAGAAGGTTGTGTTCATGTCCTGTTCGAGGATACCGGTCAAGTGTCGGTGGATTAAAAAGGAGGACAGACAGGAGGCAGATCTTATGACATTTTTCTAAATCTGCCTCACTGTGTGATACCGATGCTCTTACATTAACGTCCTTGCAAACACCAGGATGCAAAGTCAGTTCACTTCCCCAAACAGCCAGCAGTTGGAAGAGTGTGTTTGAGTTGGCGTTCCTCTCAGCAGCATTGTGCATTGTACATTGTGTGGGTTGCTCAGCTGCAGACTATTTTTCCTGGGCAGAAATGTGCTTCCAGTGGGGTTTATGCTTTGTGAGCATACTGGGGGATCCACTGCCTTGAGGTGACCTCCCCTCCATTCACGAATGTTTGCTTTGCAGAAGTTGCCAAAACACACCGTGGTAAAATACCTGGGATGCTCTCCATGCCGGAGCAGCGGAGGGAAAGACAATCACAGAGTCGTACAGTTTTTTTTAGGTCATGAAGTACCAGCAGCAGAAAATGAAAAGCCTGCAGATGATTTTTTTTCAGTCTGGGGTGGTAAAACTAGCAGCTGTGCTAGTTCAGCTCCACCGCTCAGATAGTGCGTGATGATCGTAGGCTGTAGGTAAGACGAGCTTCACACAGCGATCTGCTGTGCCCTTGGCCTGTTCTCGTTCGTCCCCTGTAGTGGCATGTGCTCTTAACTGCGGCCAAACCACAGCATGTGACAGCCTCTCATGTGTAATGTGAGAGGTGTCGGAGTAGTGGTTGGGGTGCCATTTGATTCAGATTGGTCAGAGACACACAAACGGTCAATTACAACCTTGCTTCACAGTGTGTGACAGTTTCTATGTTTCTACTGGTGCAGCTCTGTTTGTCCCCTTATATCTCCAGAGGGGACACTCAGAGGTCAAGGGTCGGTAATAAAACAGACCTGGTTCATACAGTTAGTTAAGTACAATATAAGTGTATCCACTCTGGTGTGGTACGCCACTTAAAACAGACGCTCTGAATGAATCCCATACAAACGAATACACAGTAATATTTGAATGATTCCCACAAGAACTTCAGTAGTTGCAATCAGTATTGGTTTATATTATTCATACAGGAACTTATTAGAGCCTAAACTAATTTAAAAAAAAGAACCTAATATCTTTGGTTTTAACAGTATTTTACGCATCAGAAATCATCACACTTTGTCTCTGTGTGTGTGTGTGTGTGTGTGTGTGTGTGTGTGTGTGTGTGTGTGTGTGTGTGTGTGTGTGAACAATGTGTGACAAGTTAAGATGAACTTGAGGAAGAGAGACACCCTCCCACACATGCATGCTTGATCATGTGAACCCATAAAAATCGAGACTTTCAGTGAGATGACCTCTGACCTCCCTGCAATCTTTTAATATCACCTTGTAATCATTCCTAACGGCATCATCTCCCACCAGCCGTTCTACAGACTCGTATTAATATTAGTTTTACATTTCTCTAACTACTGTAGGCCTAACATCTGTAAGCCTATTTCCAGTCCACACACACACACACACACACACACACACACACACACACACACACACACACACACACACACACACACACACACACACACACAGGCTCTGTCAAGTTCACACGTCTCTAGCCAGCCAGAAAAAACACGATTTACCACCAACACTTCTTTGGGTTGGACCCACACAGAGCAATTATCTGAATTAACACAATTATCTGTGTTGCCCTGGTCTGCTGTGCTTCTTGTTGTTGTAGTATTAGTCGTGCCACGGACAAGGCGAGTTCTCATGAGGGCGGATCAAGGAGCATGTTTTCCTGGAGAGGGTGGGGACTGCACTGTTTTTAATTTGGGTTGCTGGCTCTGCTGAAACCCCCAACCATGCTGGGATTTTTTTTTTTTACTGGAATTTCTTGAATGGACACGTTGGCAGGCTGGCTGCTAACAGTTCAGCAGTTCACGGATGTTTTTTGTGAGATTGTGACTCTTGTGTTTCCTCTGCACAGCTGCCCTACCTGCTGCTGAACTCCACGGGCACAGACCCAAAGACTCGCATGTATCCCGTGTTCTTCGGCGAAAGCATCGAGGTCAACCCTAAACCAGAGCAGGAAATCAAGTAAGGGAACTTCGACACATAAAGACACAGTATTGGTTGCAATATGAGGCTTAGTTCACTTATTTTGATCAATATTCACATATATATAAATATATATTTATAAACATATGCACGGTATAATATTGATATTACTTCTTCAATATAATGTGCAATTTATTACTTTTTCAATAGCATGCACTTTTCTATTTAAGTTTACTTATTTTACTAAATGTATCTTACGTTAGTTGCTATTCTATGATGACTGGTGTTAGTATTACTTCTTATATACTTTACATATTTACTTTTTTATTCTTATGCTGTTGTAATTTAATTTTCAATTCTACTTTACTTTTTTAACTTAATGTAGATTACTTTTATAGCCATTAAGTTTTGCACTGGTGTCAGTATCTTAAACACTTCATATTTATTACACTGTTGTGTTTTTAATTATTATTTTAATCATTTTTTAGCAATTTCCTGCACTATCTCTATCTTATCTTATTCTCTTGTCAACACTGCCACCCAGTGGCCAACTTGTGTTTTCCTAAAGCGTTACCACCTTCTTCTTTCCAGGTGCAACTCCGAGGTCAAGTATGACTCCGACAAGCACTACCGTGACCAGGTGTACTGCGCCCCCGTTCCCACGCCCACCTCCTTCAGCGAGACAGTGGTGGCGGTGCGGAACTGCACTTGGAGGAGCTATAAGTCCCAGGTGTACCTGGAGCCGCGGCAGAAACCCATCAGCTACCAGAGCACCACCATCATCTACCCGAAGCACGCCAAGAACACTTACCGCACCACGCTCAACTACAACGCCACGGGCTCCCGTCGCTGGTTTGTCTCCACGGTGCAGCTGGAGTCGAGTGAGGATACTAGTCCTTGTATCATCTACACGGAGGACCTGTAGGGCCCAGAATGCACTGGGAGAGGGCTACCTGGTGATCATCTTATTTGTTTTGGAGGACAAGGAACTTGGGAAGGCCCGCATTGAAAGGGAAATACTTCAAGTAATACCCGGAGCCCCTAAAAACCCTACTCTGTTCATCTTTACTCGCCATGGAGGAAACTCTGGGAACCCTTTAACGACATTTCACCTGAGTGTATTTAGACTTTCTACTGATGCAGTCTTTAAAAAGGGAGTCTGTCCTCTGGCAGTTTAAAGCTGCACTTCAATGGTTAATGTCTTATTTAATACAAGAGCTGACAAATTGGTGGGCTTTGCTCTGTCTATCAGGCTGGATTGTAACCTCAGTGAAGGTGACAGACGGTCTGTGTTTGTAGAGAAAAGTCAAGATGACACGTGTGGTGGATTTCAGCCGAGCCTGCGCAAACCCAGTCACACCAATGCAAAGCTTTCTAATATGGCTTTATTGCACTTGTTTTCTATATATCACAGTCTTCCCAGTGGACTTGGCAATGCAGGGTGGTCTTTCAGTACTGCATGTGAAAAATTGGACCAAAGATAGTTTATCTCTTTGTAATAACTCCACACACTGAGACAGAACGCTTGCTTTTTGTTGTAAAGTTTCATTTAACACACATTCAAACAGCAGCTTGTCTAGTTTCAGCAACAATTTAATTAAACTCAACTGCACATTGCAAGGTGTCCTGTTTATTTACCAGAGTGGTCTGTAGAATTAAGACATAAAAACAAGAACTATTTCCAACTGCAATTGTCTGGATGGTTTCAGTGCTACAAGGTTTCAGCTGCCTCTCAGAATAAGGCTTACACTGTTCGGGATCAGGTGGCACCAGATATTTGTAAATCATCACTAAGTTTGTGCATGGTTGTTGCACCATTAAAACTTATGGGATGTCTTAACTAATAAGTCAGTCGCGAGGAAACATCTGCAGCGTTGCCAATCAAAAGAAAATCAATGATGTAAACACGAAGTCGCTGTAGCGTAGCTAACACAATTATAGGTTTAGGGGATTAACAATATATTAAACTAGTGATCTTTTGTAAATGTAGGTAATACTTTGTTCTGATCTATTAGTGCATACATGGAGAAATCTGTGTTTTTCAGTGTTAGTAATCATGCAATATCTAAATATGCTAACCTAGCTAACGTTATATGGTCATTTAGTCTGACATTATTAACATCACGTTTAGTCATTTTGTCATGTTGTTGTGAAATTTGATTTAAAAACTCACTAAGTGTCAGGTCAGATGTCTCAACCATATTACACATGACCTCTTTTACTAACATTAGCTTTGTTAGTTGGCTAACGTTAGCTTTGTTAGTTGGCTAACGTTAGCTTTGTTAGTTGGCTAACGTTAGCTTTGTTAGTTAGCTAATGTTAGCTTTGTCAGTTGATTCCGTTAGCTAACGTTATGTAGCCTACAGTAGCTAACAGCTGGCAGTTACTGACCATACATATTTAATAACAACCAATCTCTACATAAAAACTATTTTGTCTCCTGCAACACTTTTTAATATAGTGATGCGTAAATCTCCACCTAGTAAAAACGTTAATTATAACTAGGCTTGAATTTACAAATAGCTGGTGCCACTGAGTGTTTCATGCTGTTGTCAGACATCAACAAATTGTCATATTGATACACATCAGATTTCCCTGTTGAAGATGTAAAATAGACTTTTAATGAGCGTTTTCGTGACTTCTTTTTCTGTCTGTCTTATATATATTTAGATTATTGAACATGGCAAATATTGAAACTTCAGACTTTACCTCAAATTTTCAGTTTTTCTTTATTGCAAATGTGTTTTTCAGTTGAGGTTTTGAACTTGCGGTCTTTTTATTTTTATAGTTTGAAAAACCCTCCAGGTAAGTGTTTGGGTAGGAGATACGTGGAGAGCACGAAGCGGAGATGGTGCATCAGTAGCTACTGTAAAATGGGTAGCCTACTGGGTTTTAATGAGGGAACAGTAAGTAGCAATACAAAGAGTGAGACAAAAGGAGAAAAGTCTCTTTCAAAAGAAACATTGCAGATGAGATGAGGAAATATTCAGAATATGGCTTTTTATACCAAACTGTAAAGTTCTTGGAGAGATGATGGAGACTTTTGCTATGTGTAGATGGTCTGTGAAATGTCAGAGAATGATGAGAGAAAGTTGGTGGGTTTCAAGGTTTTATGTGAGATACTTTTGTGTTTCCTAACACTTGATTTTGTTACTGTAAAATATTTTTCCTGTTGTATATGTGGCATCGAGGCACTTCATAATTCTCTTTATATTTTTGTACGTCAATCATCGTTCTTGTTCTGATCAATGAAAATAATTTAAAAAGATGTATATCCTAAATGAATAAAAAAAGCAATTCCTAAACCATACTTCTGCTGTGTTGAGTACATGTGTTGCTTAATTTGGATCAAAGGACGTTGTATTTGCCTGCTTAGCACAGGTTTAATGTCCGGCTGAAAGAAAGAGGAAGTTCTCCAGACACAAAGAGAGACGGGTCACACTTTTGATTTGGTTCCTGTGACTATATCCAAGCCAAATAAGTTAGAATTTATAAAAAATACAGTCTTTAGTGTGAAAATTTGCAACAGTACAGACTCCCTGTTGCTGCCGTTACACAGGTCCAGCAGCCCGCTGTGTCTGCATGACTCGGGCTTGTTCTAGCTGAGCTCAAGTCTCTTTAGATACTGACGGAGGCAGCCTCTCTCGTCCACTGGTTGCGCCGCCACCGGGAAGATGAGACGAATATGCGGGTCGTTTTCTAGTTTCTGCCACTTTGGATTAACGTTACACGTAGTCTACAGCCCCGGTTAACATCAGTGCCCAGTAAACACTGAGGGATCAGCTCCACGTGATGATTATAAGACAGCAGATGTTTTCTGACGGCTCTCAGAGTTTGGTATTTCATTCCCTGCTGACTGACTGACAGGCATTATACAGGAGTAAATGCAATACACAATATAAAGAATACATTGGAATACAATAGATATGCCAAACTACATCTAGAATATGAACTTTAGAGATTGTATGGACCCAGTTTAGAGGTCAAATACTGCCCGCTATTTCTTTGGAGCAGGTGGCTCGGATTTATACATTCAACCTTTAAAAAATGTCTGCTTGCAACTGTCCATAGGTTTCATTTTGTTTAGCATTTGTGATCAGTTCAAAGTGATTTATTTTCTCGTTTTATTTAAATATATTTTTATATCTAGTAATTTCACAAAAAAGTTCATCAAGATTAGAGTGAAAAATTAAATCTAAGAGATGGTTTACTTGTCTCTCTGAGGTCTATATACTCTTACTATAACTCTTAAATGGGCTTGTACTGCCCCCTGGTGGTACATGGCCGTCATTACTTTGGGCCTGAAATGTATCCTGCAGGGGAAACTGAACTAAATAAAGTGAAAACGCAGAAATCCAAACACACAGCAATAAATAACACGACACTGAGACCCATGAATGGCAATAAGCTTTTTATTTAAACATTAAGGCAGTGTCTTTTTTGTTTTTCATTTTTACACTGCTATCCACAAAGCTTGCTGGTGGGCATGTAGAATTTAACCATGTGAATATTTTTTTTATTTTTTGTAATACCAACCTTGAAGCAAGCCACATAAATATTTACATCTCTTCAGTTTTATATACAATCCTTGCTATTATACAGTGGGTTATAATAATAAAAAAAAAATCATTATGCACAAAATGGTTGAACAATGTACTGTTTATGTCAATCCCCCCCGCCCCCCTCCGACCCCACCCCCCCCTTTGACAGTCATCCCATCATGAATCAACTTCGTCTTTGCACGTTTTTGAATGATTATTTAAGATTTGTGACATGACTGAAATCAATACGAACCGTAGGAACAAAAAAACAAATGGATGCATGTTAAAATTCATTTCAGTATACTTTTAAAAACAACATATTAGTCCGACATCAGTTTAGGGAACAGCTGGATATGGCTTCATCTGTTTACCGTCACATTCTTAAATTTCATCAGTGGATAAATGATATACAAGCAGAGACCAATGTACAAAGCCTGGCTGTATTTTTGCCTCGCCTGATGAAATTACAAACTCTCCATCAGTCTTGAAAAAAATAAAAAAAATAAAAGTATATACCAGATCTAAAACATGGCTGAGCTTTCTGCATGTGTGGCATACTGGATGCTTCACCCACGACAGGTAGGATGAAGGAGGGAGAGGAGGTAGTCCTATAACAGTCATGTTTGTGAGAATCCACTGACAAAATGAACTACAGATAGAGAGCTACGTCTTTCTAAACCACTAAACCAGCTCACTGCCATCACGTCAGTGTTCAGTCAGAGGACAGAACTCGTCCCTGGTTGCACAAAGTCACAAGCCGGAAACATTTCACACATCATTTACACAGAGGGTGACCTTTAAAATACTGCAGTAAACTGTGAGAACATGTTACATAAAACTACCAGAATGCTCTTGAATGCCTTCCTAAACAGTACGAACACAGCGGGTGCAATGAAGTACACTTGAAGTATGTCTCATAGTGGAGAAAACATTTGATGCCGGCCCAGGTAAGCTGTCCCGTCATACGGCGTTGTCTTGTTTTGCAGATAAATCTAATGTGTGAAACAGTTCAAAGCTAAGGCTGTGATGGATTTGGAAGCAAAGAAAAAAAAAATGCACACAAAATGTTTTTTTTTCTTTTAAAAAGAGGACGTTTTCATTTGCTGTTTTTGTTTTTTAGAATTCCCTGCGTGGACAGTATAAACCCTGTCATGGGGGGCTAAAAGAAAAATTGTGCGTCACTTGGTAACTTCAGTACTGTATATGTAAAATAAATGGCACTTAACACTAGGAATATCTCATAACTGTACAAAATCTGCCTGGATGAGGAGTTGGGTCTCAGCTCCTCCTCTAGGCAGTAAAAGGTCAGAGGTCAGACCGTCACAACAGCTCCTAGCAGGACTCCAGCAGGCCAGCTGAAGCTGACACCGCCATGGACCAAGGGGTCATAGAAAGATGGCTTTTTTTTTGTCACCTCTTTAATGCGAGCAAACTCCAAGTGATGCTGAGGAGTTCGCCTTTAAGCAGCTTTAAGGTTGGTCTGCACCAGCTCGAAGCGGCTTAGTCGTCGTTCACTAAAATGTGATTGTCGCTTTGAGTGTGGGATCGATAAACAATATCGGTGGCAAGACCAAAATTAACAGATTAAAGGATACCTACACAGTGAGATTTATAGGCTGTTCTTGAGTCCATTTTTCACCTGCCCCAGGAAACACAGATTCTTAAAAATGCCATTGTGGACAGACTGACAACTAAGTGCTTAATATCCAAAAAACTTTCAACAAACACAGACATGATTAATATAAAAACAGTGAGAAAGTGTCACTTGTTTCTGTGCCATCTGGCAAATCATCTCTCCCCACGTGGTTGCCTGAAGTCAACAGGCCTTCGCTGTTCCTCAGGATCCCCCCCCCCCCCCCCCCCCAATATATGACGACATCAGCAATGAACAGCATGTTTACCCTGTAAACCAATGATATGACCCTCCCCGCATAACAATCTCTGCTCCCCCCCCGCGCCCCAGTCCCCAAAAAGATACATCATTGCAGATAATAGACAACAAATGACACCATCAAAAGTTCACCATCAAAATGTACTAAAGGTCTCAGCTCACGTTCCAAACACAGGACTGGACTGACTGAATTTAAAAGCAGCAAAAGAAAGAACCGAAACAAGAAAAACGAGATGTCGATTCTCCTCCCGTCGCCTCGCACGTGTTCTTGTAGTGGTAGCAGTGCACAGGCCGCCTGCACCTGGAGTTCACCGTGAAGAAACTTGAGAGGGTCCTCACCGTGTGGGCCGCTGCTCTCAGGGCAGATCTGGGGTCACAATCTGTCACTAGAGAAGCCGTCGTCAGGCTCCTGAGCAGACCAACAACGCGACCTCGGAGTCCCTTCCACACAAGTGTCAGCACATTAGAGCAGTACACCCAAAAGGTGCAGGTTAATGTGTCTATTTTGATAAGGCCAGTGAGGAAAAGTAGTAAAGTAAAAAAAAAAAAAAAAGAAAGAGAAAAAAAAAGTGATTTGTCCTTTAGAGTAGTCCTGGAGTGAATGCATAACACGTAAGTGCATACATACACACACGCGCGCACACACACACACACACACACACACACACACACACACACACACACACACACACACACACACAGCAGTGTCTCAGCTTGGCGTCTCAGGTGTGTGAAAGGAGAAGGACACGATCCTTGCTTGACGACTGATGGAGGAAATGCAGAGTGGAATGGTGTGGGTAGGTTTGCAGATTCCTCAGCGTGCGTGTGTCTGTGTGTGTGTGTGTGTGTGTATGTGTGTCTGTGTGTGTGTGTGTGGCTGCAGCAGCACAGAATTGGTTGACTGTTAGCGGGTCTTGTGGAACGATAGATTTCCGGGTCACTCGCTGTCAGACAGGGTCTCGTACTGAGACATGAGCAGAGGCTTGGGCTCCTCCTCCCAGGACCGGCCCTGTCCGGGCCCCGGGGCCTGCCCCCCCAGCTGGCCTGGGGAGGGTGAGGGAGCGGACACTGTCGCGCTGGGGAAACGCATAATCAACGGATTACACGGGAAGGGAGTTGGAGTTGAACCTGCAGAAAGCAGAACGACAGAAGTGTTACTATAATTACCCTGCAGATAGGAAATCAATCAGAGTCGCAAGAAAGAGGTTTCCTACCTGTGGATGAAGGCCGATCCTCCCACACACGGTTGGTAAGAGGAGTCCGTCGGTTGCAGTCTCCCTCAGAGTGGACCGAGGACACAGAGGAGGGTCTCTCCCCCCCTGACAGGCCGGGTCCTGGAGATTTGGCCTTCCGCCCATTAGAGCGCCCGCTGCCCTTTGAGGACTTTCCCCCGCCTGCAAACAGAGAACAGCTTAAACCAACAGAGGAACAATCCAGTGCAAAACATTTACAGCTCTGTGTCGAGCTGCTGATTCTACCCAACCTGTTACTGACGCAGTACTGCACCTGCATTAGATTTATCTGAAGAGTATGGTAGTGTTGTTTTTATGTTATGTGCACACTGTAAATGAAAATGCATATTTCTCACTGCAGTATCTTTCTTGAACTATTCTAATACATTAGCGTTTGACAATACTGTCACAAAAGGTGAGAGAATACTTAAATAAAGATAAACTGGTATGTTAATGAAATATTAAATACTATATTCAATAAGCACGCAAGACTCATTGAGTGGATTAAAGCAGAAAAAGATGGAGCTCCAGAAACTTAAAGATGTGATACAAAGCTTTGGCGTAAACCCTAAAAAGGTCAAATTGAAAGCCTTAAATTGCACATTATGGTATTTATAAGAATACAAAAGGGGATGTCGCACCTTGTGAGAAAAAGTCTTCCACTCGTCCGTCGGCTGCAGGCATACCAGCACCCATCAGGTTAGAAGGGTTGGATGGAGAGCGTTCCTCAGGCTGATCATCGTATTTGCCCATTAAGGCCTTTCTTATAATGGCCTCCAGGCCTATCGAGTTACCAGGTGTCTCTGGAGCCGGGTGGCAGCGGACACTCACGGGTCCTGTGAAAGGAACAAGTGTTAAACAAGTTCCAGGGACTGCAAGTACAAAGAGCGTGCAGCGAGGAGCTAATGATGCAGCAACAACAGTGAGAAGGAAAGTAACAGAAGCACAGCTTTGAAGAGACAAAGAAAAGGTAAAACTAGTTAAGCCGTCAGTACTCAGAGAAGAACAGACAAACATATATTATTATGTTTCAGTGAAGGCGTCAATACGGGCGTTTAAACCAGTATCCCACACAAACACATATCCTGTCTTCTTTTTATTTGATTTATTGTTGTTCTTATAGTTTAATATATATCTGTGCATCATTTGTTGCCTTTGTGCATTTAAAATTCTGCAAATAAACTTCTCTGACACGCTTCTTATGTCACACGAGCTCCAGCAATTCTGCTCATCCGTGTCATCTGAGAACACAGGTCAAGGTCATTTCCTGAGTCAACGCCACCTCAGGACCTTGTAAGAGTTCTAACAACAGCTCGAGTGTGAATACGAGCAGTCGGGGTGAAGAAGGCCAAAGAAAACTGCTCGCTTGGATTTGAAAACGCTGCAATTCTGCAGAGAAAAGTATTTTTGTAGTACAAAGCACTCTTCTTTCCAGTCAGTGATGCTTTGCAACTAAACAATTAACCATGTAAAGTCCAAAGATTTTTACCCTTTCACTCGCAACATCGCTGCCCGCAATTGGTCAACATGACATTGCCGACATATTGTCAAGTGAGCTCAATCATGAAAAGGAATTATTAAATAAACCAAGAGTAATTTATTTCTGCTGTATTTCACAGTGGTTTGATGAATGGTGCAGGATTAACAATCCTCCCAGAGCTGCGTCATTACCTCAGTACGCACGCACGAGTTGACCCTCACCATACATCCACTAGCGTATGTCATGAAAGGCCATCTTCTTACTTCAATAATCAATGAGGTTTAAAAAGATTACCTGCATTTGTAGACGCCGGCATATTGAAGATCTCGGTTCCTGGCTGACCCGTATCTGAAAGTGGGAACATGCTTTCTTTTTTAAAATTGTATTCTCACACGTCTTCAGGAAACAATTTGGAAATGTGCCGGCTGCCGTGGCGGAGGTCAGACTTACTGAAATCACCCTCATTTCCCACCACCGTCATCTTCTTGATTATCTCCTGTTTCTTTGACCTCACAATAGCCGAAGTGCTCTCGGTCAACTTGCTGAAGAAAGCTGGAGGCTGGGAGGTGTTGGGAGGGGAGCGGGAGCCCATTCTGCAAGAGAGGAGAGCCAGGTTACCGCACAGACTAACGAGGCCTTGTGATATTTCCCATAAGTTACTTGGGTAGTATTGTATGTGTAGTTGGGAAGCAAATATCTGTAGACAGAGAGGTGGTCTGTACCGCTTTAGTGTGCTTTTAAATTCAGTAATCGGCATGTCCAAGCAGCGTTTTCAAGTAACCATCAACACTTCTGCTAAAATATAGCTGTATATAAGATCCTGCTCGTGAGCGACATAGACGTTAACCTACGAGCTATGTCCATCATAAACTGAACATATACAACATGTGGCGATGTAAAGCGATGCGAGCGGTTACCCTTGCTCTCCCTGCTCGTTGGCGTAGGAGACCCCTCCCTGGACTTCAGGTTCAGAGATGGCTCCAGCAGGAGACACTGGTTCAATGCCGTCGTTTGAAACACTGACCGGTGAAGTCTTGGGCTGAAGAGGAGACCTGCAGAGGATCCAATGACATTATGAATGACATCGATCCGACACGGTGAATGAACACAGGGTTAAAGGAATACTTCACTTGTACATCACAAATGGTCGTTTTGTGTGTGAAGTATTCCTTTAAAGACACACATAGCAGACAGACCCGTTCACGTTTGACTGATTCCTACCGGTCTCTGTTGCGTTCTCCGCCATGGCCCTCTGGATATCGGGACCCTTGGGCAGAGTCCTGTGAGGTCGGGGGGAGCTGGGAGGCACTGGGGGGGCGAGTTAAGTCCAGGACAGGAGAGCCATGGTAGCTTTGCTGCTGCTGGCTCTGCCTGGTGTAGTCTTTAGTTATCACCTCCTGGTTACGTGAAGACACATCCCCGTCAGAAATGTGACAACATCGTACGGCAGTGGAGGACAAAGTTTAAAATAAGAAAAAGTACGAGCATCAACATGTACTTGAAGAACAAAGTAAAATGACTCAGAGTAAGATATGTTATACCTGTATTATTATTGATTCATTAATATATATATATATATATATATATATATATATATATATATATAATTACCAGCTGGTAAAGGAGGTTTGTTTTGTTCAGCAGTGTAAAACCACTTAGGAAACGTGCTACATAAATATTAAGCTATATTAGTTGATCTGTTATTGTCCCTTTTGTAACGCAGTGGCTGAGAGAACTTACACTGATGTGCTGAGCCAGGGTGACCACCCTGCCTTTAACTAAGGGGGACGAGGGCTGTTGGCCTGGGGACAGTCTCTCCTCAGACGGAGGACGGTACAGACCGTGTGGCTCCATCTTCTGTTGAGCTGTTGAGGAAACACCAATATGCACACACAAACGCACACACACACATCAAGAGGCACAAATCACATCCACACATGGGTAAAAGTTAGTTTCGTTTTTAGTCCAAGGAGACGCATCTCAAGATCTCTAAACATGTGCTAATGAGAACGTGCATAATCAGGAACAAGATGGTTGTGCAGTTTAAACATTTCATGTAGCATCTGCACATGAACGCTCAAAGCTTTCCTACTATGTGACAAGTGTGTGACAAGCTACTTCAGACCTTTAGGCTGATATATATATAATGCATGCAGACCAAGCAGGCCTAACTGTGACCAGAAATAATGCTACTACTGAACTGGCTTTGCATCAGTGACTCATAAATGAAGAGTCACAGAAAGTCACTTTATAATAGACGCACTCAAGACCCTGTGTTTCCACTCTGAACAGATTAAAAAAAGAAAAAAGAAAATGCCTTAGAGACCAGCAGAATACAAATGCATGTAATGTATGCTATGAATACTAACTAAGACCCATTCATGGTTAGCCATGAACATAGGAACTCATTATCGAACCATTGTGTGGGAGCCTAGGAGCCTATTTCAAGTCTTGCACTACAGTATTAATCTCAGGAGTGGATGACGTAAATTGAGCGCGGGGGGCAGCACTGACTGTATGGACTCCCAGAGAGGACGAGTCCCCTAAAGGGACAGGATGCTGTGGTTTTTGTTGTTAGCTAGCAACGACAGAAGAGACTCTGGGTTCATGTCAACAAAAAGCGTACAATAGCCAGCATTTCCCTCGTGGCCCTGTCTACTAGTTTGTGAATGCATAGCAACATCAATAAGTCTGTGTGGCGGTCTTGTCTGTGTTGAAATGCATGCTTCCTGTTGACTTCTTATTTTTGAATTAACCTCACAACACACATGCAGTTGTCACCCGCCCTACAGGCTTGTAATACACGTGACACATTGCTCTACAGCAGAAAACAAAATCACATTCCAAATGACGGACAAACTCCCCGAGGTTTGATTGAGAGAGATGTGTTGAGCGTTTGGCATGTGTGGAAAAAAATTAAATAAAAATAATCAGCATAAATTACAGTGAGCCATAAATAGGAACATGCAGAGATTTGGGGGGGGCAGAAGCTGCAGAACCCCTCTCCCCACGCCCCTCCCCTTTCCCACCCTCCTCCTGTGCCACAGTGCGCCTGGGACCCCAGGGAGCGTCAGTTTGGTGGTTGGTAAGGCTTTCAATGCATCTAACAAAAAAAGGGAGCGTCACTAAATCTCTTCTTCCCTTTAGTCCTCTGGGTTACATGTGGTCGTTGTCCAAAGCAGTGCCCAGCAGTGTTTTAACACGCTTCTGAACATCTACAGGACATGCAGCAGTGAGCCCCCGCATGTATAAAGTGATTAAAGTGTTTGAGTTACAGGCAGCCTCGTTTAACATGGGATAGAAGAGCCTCCTGCCGTGAAATGCCTTTCAAGTGTCTAAAATATTCTCGCCATGCCCACTTGCATGTGGTGAAATATTCTGTAAGCAGCCGAATGGGAGGGAGGAGGGGGGGGGGGGCCACATGTTAAATTCACATCCTCTACGAAAAGAAAATGAAAATTAAGCAGCGAAGGATGTTCTGCCTTAATGTCCCAACATCTTCAGCTATCTTTAAATTACACCTTAAAGGACACCTAGGATCTTCTTCATGGAAAATTAAATATGTTGTTAGCCATTAATATTGTATTAACGCCTCTTCTCATTTAATCCCAGGTCCAATTTGGACCGGCTAGAAGTTTAGTTTTCCAGATGGCACCCATGGTGGCCTTTAAGTTTGTGAAGAAAAACTAATAATACAACTGGAAAAAAAGCAAAAGTATAGCATTGAAGGAAAATAAAATGTAAATGAATTGGGCTGATTTGATAATGCCAACCACCACAGCGTGCAATAGGCCACAGACTGACGGGGAGGGTCTGGGTGATGAGGGGGACCCTGGGATCCAAAGCGTCTTACCATCAGTGGCGCTGCTGGCAACAAGCGAGCCCGTCTCTGCCATCCCCGTTTCACAAGAAATTTGACGCATAATAATCGCGTTTATGAAGTTGGCCGCAGTCATGGTGGTCTTACCGAGTGCTCGGAGCTCTTGTTCCTGAATGGACATCTGTTTGTTTTGAGTCTTTTCCCTACTAGGTGTACCGCCTTCTCCACGGCCAGGAGGGTTATCCGACTGGGGAGGCAGCAGGTGCTGGGGCCGGCCTGAAGCCGAGGGATAGGAACCTTGGTACATTCCTCCTGGGCTGGGGCAGGACAGCTTGGGGTCAGATTTACTGGAGGGCCCGTGCTGGTCCTGCATGTGCTTGGGTAGACCGCTCCGGTTCTTGCCTCCATCGCGACTCTGCTCTTTGCCTATATTTGAGTCCATGGCAGGTGGGTAGGCCTCAGGGGGCACACCTGTCCTTTGGAGGTGGCCAGGGTAACCTTGGTAGCGGGCCGGCCCTGAGGACATGGACCTGGCAGGCCAAACAAAGCACACTTAGTAAACAAACAAAAAACAATGTTCTCCTTGCTCTGAACACAAAACGGAACTAACCGAAACACAGAAGAGCTGGGGTGTTCGCTGACAGAAAGAGTCTTTCCCCCAGTGTTGTGCAGGACACTTGGCCTCTGCTGCACGTTCTCCTGGGGGCGAGGGGACACTGGGGAGTGCTGGTGGATGTACGGTTGGGAGGAAGGTCTCACGCTGCTGCTACTGCTCGCCAAGCTGTGCTCCGTCCCTGAGAGGCACCAAGAGATTCATTTCATTTCACAAACTACATTGGGCTGCCAGTTGCTTTTAACTTGCACATGAAGATGATAAACACGATCTGCTTCACACCTGGTCTCCAGATGGGGGCATGCTCCACATTTCCAAGAGACCCGCCCTTCTCTCTGTCTCTCTCTCTGTCCCGGTCCCTCTCCCTCTCGCGGTCTCTCTCCCGCTCTCGTTCTCGGTCGCGTTCACGGTCACGCTCCCTCTCTCTCTCCCGCTCTCTGTCCCTCTCCCGGTCCCTCTCCCTCTCTCTGTCACGGTCGCGGTCTCTTTCACGCTCGCGCTCTGAAGGTGCACCTTGCATCTTGTTCATGTGCGAGGACCCAACTGTACAGAAGAAACAAAGAAAGGTTAGAAAAACCAGAAGATTCGATCTGCAGGCGAGTTTTCTCGTGCGAACTGAACTGTACCAGGTGAGATGGGAGAGGTGGTGTAAGGCCTGCCAGGGAAGGCGGTGCTTCCCCCGGGGATGTAAGTGATGCGATCCATCGGGGAGCCGGCTGCCCCAGCAGAGGGAGGGACCAGGACAGGTAAGTGTGGCACCTGAGAAAGATCGATGATCCCTAGGGGACACAAATAGAAGGAGGTTAAAGAAGAACCCCGATAGCTGCTCGCAATAAACACTGCGTCCACATCACACGCTATCATATAATGTGATGAATAGTCTAATACTAAAACAACCAACTTCTCAACGATTACAAAGCACTAAAACAGGAGAATACTGTTCAGCTCCGTCTGAAGGTGAAGCTCGTGTGATGTCTGTGCTGCGAGAGTTTACAGTTGTGCTGTTGACATTAACACCTTTAAAAGAACACAACCCAAGACAAATATCAGTTAGTGTGCGTGTTGTCAGGTCAGCCTTACCACGTGGGGCCGCAGAGTAGGGCATAGGAAGAGGCTGGTCTCGTGGAGTAAGGCCCCTCAGCAGGTCTGAGCGCTGGGCGGCCATGGCAGCAGCTGCAGGCCACTGGTGCATCTGCTGCGAGGTGATGTAGTCATTGAGCAGCGTCTGGCGGTTCTCCAGGGCCGCAGTGTCGGGAAAGCCACGGATGAGGTAGGGGTAGGGATGAGGGTACGCCGGGTTGGGCGCTAGGTGGCGAGGCAAGTAGTAGGCGGCTGTGTATGAAGAGGAAGAAATGTCTGTCATTCATATTGGATATAATTACAAATCAAAATGTTTTCACGTGTATTAATCAGACGTCTTCTCAGGACTGTGTGGGCGAGTACAGACGGGGCTTGATTAATATGTTCCTCTCTTCACGTGTCAGGCTGGACAACTGCTTTTCTGAACACACTCTCGCTGCACCAACACAAAGGCCTCAATAAAAGGCAAGGCAGCATCTTGCGGTAGACCCAGCCCACCCTCGATGTAGCAGAGGTTTGATCAGGTGAGAAGAAGTGACACCACCTGAGAACATGACTGTGGATGTACCTGGGTCAATGGGGATGCCACGGGGCAGCGACGCAGGATCGAAGGCTATGGGGATTTGACGGTACACTTCTGCAGCCCCAAGACCCTGCAGCAGACGCTCATAGGTCTGTTGATCTGGAACACCTTGGAGTGGTGATTTGGTGGCATTCATTTCCCTGGGGGTCGGTGTGGATTTACGCTCCTGAGGCGGATTCTTACCTGGAACCTGGAGCAAAAACAAGGAAACAAAAATCCTTTAAATGTGCAGCCTTGGTGGAGTAAAGGATGAACCATCTTGTTCTTAGACATGTCAGCTGTTTGGACTGTATGAGACCCACCATCATGCTGCCTTTGGCTTGCCTCCCTGGACAGAGGGGAGCCACGATGCGAAGTCCCAGGGTAAGGGGCTCTTAAGGCGGCTTTGTCCTCGTAGCCCACTGGACTATGATGGGACTTGCTTCCCTGCTCTGACCCTAGTGTAAGGGGAGAAGAGCGGGCGATAGTGCTGGCTGTACTGACCACGGCACTGGGCCGGCCTTTTGGTGCCTCTTCGTAGCGGCTCCTCTCCATGTGGGAGGGTGCATTGTGGTAGGAACGTGGTGAACTGGCTATAATGGAGCGGACATCATGACGTTTCCCTGAACCAGCTGCTTCCTGCTTCATGGGTGTTCCCTGAAGAGAAGCACGACAGGAATTAATCAGTTAAGTGTAGAGAGGGCCAAACATCAAGGATTGAACGTCCTCTGCGTGTCTGTACCTGTGCTATGATGCCCTCCTTGCCAGGCTGTCTGAGCTCCTCCCTGGGAATGAGGTGGATTGAGCGCCCACCCTCCTTCACCGTAGGCACCATGCCCTTCATTGGGTCGGAAAGAGAACCGGGCCCGCGGGGTGGGGAGCCCTCTCTTTTCATCTGCTTAGCCTCCCTCCTCAGGTAGCCATCTTGAGGGTCCAGATGACGAGGTATACCTGGAAGCACATTTAAATCACGTCAATCATATTTCTTCTTTTAACAACAGTGGGCAGCATATTTATTCCCCCCCCCCAGAATGGTACCGAGTAATGGAGAAACAGACAGGAAAGACAGTAAGAATGATTCTGACAGTATTATATCAGATCAGCTGAACCAGCAGGGGTTCTGAGAGCAGCGTCACCCACTACTATCTCTTGGCAGGATGAGACAAGATGGTTATCTGACTTTACAGTAACCAGATAAATCTGAATATAAACATGCCAGCAGGGGGGTGAGTTCTGGTAAACGGGCACAAGAGAAAAGCTGTGTTATGTATATATATATGTCACTTTGATCTGCTATGCATACTTCACCCCCTCAAACTGTGATTGGTAAAACAATGTCAGCCTGTTTCTCCTCCAGTGTCATCAGAAAACACACAAATCTTTCCTAAATGTACATTCAGCCAGAGATTAGATTTAGACATAAATGATGATATTAAGGTTTTTACCAGAAACACAGCCCAGTGAAGTATAAAATAAAAGTCTCCCAGCAAAGGGGAATGAGAGTCCTACCTTGTGAGATGGAGCCACGGATGTGATGAGCATCCTTGTAAGGTGCGTGGTGTGGACTGTCCCTATCATGAGGCATGGCTCGACCAATCAGACCTGAGGTAGGGGGGGGGGGGGAAGAGCAGTGACATGTAACACTGTGGTGAATGAGTTCTTCAGTCAATAATGAGAGTTGTGATTAAACGAGGGTGAAACAGGCGTTTATCCAGCAGCCCTGTGTGGGGTGGCAGAGGGTCTCTCACCTTCACAGTTGGCAGCAGACAGTGAATCCCTCATAGGCAGACCTCTAGAGATGCCGCCCTCCATAATGTCATAAGGACGCTTCAGGCCTAGAAGTTCCCCAGATTGCCCGAGGCCTCGGCCCTCATCTTTAGGGGTCTGAGAAGCTGGGCCTACAAAGGACAGTCTTAGTTTAGAGATCTAATGGCGTGCTGCAGGAGTCCTACGACCTGGAAATGAGTTTGCATTTTGTGCCTGACATAAGGTCTGTGGTTAAAACAAGGTTAAGATATTACAACGTCTTGTTCTACGACATGCGTGAAAGTAAATCGTAAAATATAGTGCAGCCAAACTGATGTACTCACGGTCATAAGTGAGAATGTGCCCACTGATGCCTTCATAGACCACATGGCCTTTGGACAGCGCCTCATCCCGTTCCCTCTCAGCTCGGCTAGCGCTGTCCTCTGTGATCAGACGGGTGATGGTTCCCTTATACAGCACGTCAGCCGGTGTCCCCTGTGGCGAAGAGAGGAGACACACCTGCACTTTACCATGTCCTTGTGCAGAAGTGGCTGTTCTTAAGGAAAAGCCTAAGTTTCAAATCGTGGCAAGGATCAACGTCACACAAAATCCAGCCAGGCAGCACCGGGCTATGTGGCACTCCCAACAGGCTCCTCCTTTATAGTATTATGGTAGAGCTGACCAGTGTCAGAGACTGGGAATAGTCTTTGTTTTTCTACTTTAAGGATCGTTGAGTGTGTTTGCTACAATGGTGACACTGATCCAAATAAAATAAATATCAAACAAGCAAAACAAACACAGCTGTGTAGTGCATACCAAGTAGTGCTCTCTGAAGAAGCGGAGGTGCAACAATAAATGACAGCAGGCTTAGTTAAAACCTTGAGTCACATCACTCGTACCCTGAGTATGAGTCACATGTCAGCAGCGAGAGAGCGGGGTGGGCGGTTGAGTGGGAGACACTGTGTGCCTGAGATCACATTTCTTGTCTATTGGTTGCAGCTTTTCCAAGAAGACACTGTTGAAGGCTACACTGGAGGGGTTATGTTTACAGGATCAGGTGGCACTGGCCAAAGCAGTCCTCATCTACTCCCTAAAAAAAGTGCAACATTGCCATTATCTGGGTGCTTATCTAGCTGCGAGCTTAACAAACAAATGAGCCGTCCCTTGACAACGGCACCGATTATGCTTTATCTAATCCATCATGGTGGATAACAGCTCCCTCAACCCTCGTTTCCTCTTGTATGCCAGTTGGATGTGATATTACAGTGAGCGTATCAATGACTGGGTTTATCCAGAAGAAAATAAATAAAAAAGGGAACAGAGTGTACATGTTGCTAGGGTGCAGGGTTGCAAAGGGAGGGGGGAATTAACTTTAAAAAAACAGTACAATGCACGTTTCGGTTAAAAGTAAGGCCGTTTAATTGCATTGTGAGCCTTCAGCAGCACCGTCTACTCATTCATTCTTTATTGAATATTCATTGAGTTCATTTTAAACCCTAAGTTTGCACACAGCCCAACTTGTAGCACCGTTCCCTATGAGTTAACACGCCAAAACTCACCACATGGCACATTTCACACGGTATGCATTAGACAAATGAATGGATTTATTAAGCAAATGAATGGATTACGTCTGCTGATGATATGGTTGAAAGGATTAGTTTGCATATAACATGGTTAATACATCCTGCCCTGAGCAGATAACCCCTATATTTCAATTGTATTCCCATGGAAAGTCTCTACCTTGAATATTCCTGGAATTCTGAAAGCCTGCTCGGATGACAGTGACACTCTGCGCTGCCGTTATGTCACAGCAGCATCTGTTCTCTCTTTTATCATAAGTACACAAAGCCCAGTTTCACTGCTAGTTTGACGGACGTGGCTTTAAACACTACGGGCCAAATGACAGAATCGATTTGGGCGAAAATGAGTGTTAACCATCAGAAATGCGGGAAATGAAAAATACCAGCCAGTCTGTGTACCAGCCGTGTTACCGCCATGAACCTTCACACAGTCAGTTTCAGTTCACTATTCACAACCAACGGCCTCATGTCGAGGCAAATGGCATTAACCTGCCTGCACAGTGATCTAAGAGGAAACACTTGGCCAAATATAATATTATATATAATAACAAGTCTCTCCTAAACCTGCATAAAGGTTCATTGACACTAGATCATTTTTAAACTGCCTAATTTAAATCAATTTCAGAGGTTGTTCAGAGGTTCTCCATATAAAAAGGGAAGAGAGCTGTGTGCCAGTTGTCTGTCGTAATGCACAAATGTGAACACTGTCAGCAGAATATTCATAACGCCCACATTAGGATTGCCACACCCTACACAGCGATAACACACTGCACATTTAGGGGATTCTGTTACACATAGTGGTGGGGGGATTATCTTTAGATTAGCAGCCTGAGAATATTCTGAAGAGAAACAGGAAGGACTCCCTCCGTCGAAACATTCTGCTGTTCTGAGCTCACCTGGGTGATGGAGCCCCCTCGGTAGGAGATTGGGGAATCTGGATGCATTCTGGGCCCTGGGATGCCCTTAGTGATACTACCCCCCTGCACAGCTGGAATAGAACCTGTGAATGTAGAAAGAAAAGAAGTGTTAAGAGTAGTTGAAGTGGAACACGATGCAAACTGTCATTGGGAAAAGAAGTGTGCATGTAAAAGCCTGGGAGCATGGGTGCAATCAAAGCTACAGGTGGTTTTGATCAGCGTCTGCAGTCTTAAATGTATTTACCGTATACTTTTTAATTCTTATTTTTGGTCTAAACACGACTGATGTAAGAGTGAAAACTGTGTTGAGGCACTCCTGGCAGTAATTACAGCTTTCAGTCTTCTTGAGTTTGCATCTAGTAGCTTTGCACACATGCAGTTTCTCCAATTCGTCACATCCTCTCGAGCTCTTTCAGATTAGATGAGCTTCACTTAACTCCCCACCGATTTACAATTGAGATTTAGTCTGGGCCGCTCAAGTACGTTTAGAGACTTGTCCCAAAGTCCCTCCAGTGTGGTCCTTGCTGTGTTTGCCTCAGGTCACTGTCATGCTGAGGAGGTTAATCTTTTCAGCATGACAGTGCTGAACAAACACATGTGGGGAAACTCATGATTTGACTTCATTATTCGAAATGTAATCGGTTTCAAATCGATCTGTGATGCAAACCTGGAACGAGTGGAAATATTGTCCAAGACACGCTTCACCCACTATGAGAATGAGGAGAAATGCAGGAACAAGGCACCAAAATCACTTTACTGTATAAGGAAAGCAAATAAAAAGACACCCACCACGTCCAGAATCATGAGGCGACCCCTGTGTGGACATGCTGTCGGCCTGAGAGGACGAGCTGCGAGGGGACAACTGCTCCTGCTTTATCACGGGGAAAGGACCTCCTGTGTGGTGCGGAAGAGTTCGGGGAAAAGAAAGGGACACACAGAGAGACGGTAATGAGGAGACGTGTCTATGCGGATGACAGAAGTGGATGCCAAATTACAGGAAAGGAAAATTGAAGTGCATTAGTCCCTCCGCAATTTCACTCACCCACTTTCCTCTGATCTATCCAAGACAACCCCATCTGTGTGGGGGTCATCTTCCCGTGGTCCAACCCGTGAGCTGGGCTGTGCAACTGCACTGGAGTGCCCTGAAGAAACGAGTATTAGGTCATCGTGGTATTTTTTGATATTGTCGCGAAATATCCAAGTTTGTTACTAAGATTGTATTTATTTTTTTACAAACGATAATAACGTCTGTGACTATGCGTGTGGGGCTTTACCTGTGTGATGGAGCCTCCCGGCTTGTTGGAGGAAATGAGAGGCGGAGGCTCCGGCATCGTGAGGGGTCTCACTGCTGCGAGCCTTCCACTGTCCTGGGGCAGATTGGGGAGTGAGGGGTGGCCTGTTTGCTGGAACGCTGGAAGGCAGGAGAGATTATGGAGGTTTTGTTCAAAGCTACCGTAACACAGTATACGATACATTTTACAACTGAGGCGTGTTAAGAATATAAAAGGTAGTACAGAGCAGTTAACGAAAACTATAACTAAATATGTTTGTCAACAACCTTTTTCCATGACAGACGACACGATAACGAGTTTTAACAGTCGTCACAACGGTGCTACTGTGATGCATAACGTTTGTGCTTTGCAGGTCGGGTTCAGGTGATTGATTAACACATGTTTGCATGTTGGGCAGTGCAGATTGGCTCTCTGGCCAGGAGATATCAGATAATGATAAGATGAAACCTAATCTGAAATAAGTTTGATTAAATGATTGGTGTTGGCTTCATATTCTCATCTAAAATAGCTGCCAAAATGAACTCTGAAACTGAGACTCACAGTTGAAGTGGAGCAGGTGCTGGTCGTGACTGATCTTGACCATGTCTCGTGGGGACATGGGATAGGGGGAGAGAACAGGTCGACCCAAGTTGGAGGTCCTCAGGTCATCAGGGCCCAGTGCCTGCTTCTTGGCTTCGCCGTGCGGAGAGAAAGCCCGGGACTTTTCTGCAACAACAACACACAAAGTCAGGACCAAAAGGCTCAACACTCAGGCAGACCTCCACTAATCCAAGAAGCTGTCCTGCAGCAGCCGCTCACTGTTGTCGACAACAACAATTGTCATCAACACCAATGTGATTGTTGTCTATGAGCACATAGAACCCCTCACGCCACTTCCCAGCCAGAGTGATAACAACACTGAATTAATACGCCAACATACACAACAAGCTGCTGCTAATATTTATTGTACACACAGTAAAAATCTAACAGAGGAGGTGATCACCCTGCAGTGTGGTTAAGGTGTAATTAAAAAAGGGAATGGTGTGGCAAGGGGTGAACCTACTTAATCCCTGCAGGAGGGTCAGTAACCACCTCTCGTTGCCTTCCAGCTCTGAAGGGACACAAACACACCACAGATCATCGCACCTCACAGATTTTCCTCTCTCACACAAAAAGCTGCACTAACTACATTAACACTTTACTACTATTACAACATGGTGTGACTTTTGTTTTAGCCAACAGCCACATGCTAGTAAATATGTACACCTGCCTCTGTGTCAGGCACTCTATAAAAAGAGCTTTTTAAGCCTTTTTCTTTGCTAACAAAATGCATGAAGAAGTGGCCGCTGTTCACAGCTGCTGCGCCCAGTTGGTTACAGAAGACCGGTCTTCGTCAGGAGTGTTGCTAAGAGTCTTCCTCTGCGCTCAGATTCACATTCCACACCTTCACAGTGCAATGAACTAGACTATATTCCCTTCTGGGTCAATAGCGATATCAGATCATTTATCAGTTCCCTCTCCACGAGTGTCCCAGAAACACTTGAACACCCTAAACACTAGAGAACGCAGACTCAAGGTTACAGCACGTGGCGCGGACCAACTAAGTAAAACTAGATCAAATGCTCCTAAAACCGCATTAATGTGCAGCAATTTCGTTAACCTCCATTTTCTTTTTGAACCTTTCAGGATCCCTCGTTTACATTGTCGGTCTTCTTCTCATGATTCCATTTATCCAACTTTAGCAATGTACCGTGTTATACACACACGTACACACGGCCTACAGAAGAGAAACATTAGGGATCGTGCAGCAAAGAAAACTACGGCATGGGGAAAAAGACAAATGCTGGAAATTGTGAGAGGGGTTCCTATATTTGTACAAAACATCATAAACGTGTCTAAATACTGTCTGACAGCGACGGGACACTCTGGTGATTTATCAGCTACTTTGATTTGATAAGAAACAAAAGGTAGTTTTCTTTCTGTCGTGATGGAGGTGTGCGTACCATCCTTGTCGCTGGTGGAAGGGGCTGCGCGGGCGAATACGAGGACTGCTGCTGTGAAGAGCCTCTCTGTCTCTTTCTGCCTGCAAGTTGTAAGGCTGCTGCTTGCCCGGCTGGCCTGAGAGCTGCTGCTGCTGCTGCTGCATTTTGATGTCCTGAGAGGACTCCCCATGAGCCATGGTGATCTGTTGCTGGTACAAAGCTAGAGCATGGGGGGGCAGCAGTGACTTGCCACCTCCACTCCGCAGACCGCCCTGCATGGAGGCATCTGGCATCTACGCACAGGATGAGAGGAAAAGAAATGAAGGTTATAATCACACCGCATATGTAACACGTGCCCACTCGTATCTGGCATTTGACATATGGTTAGCCACAAACGGTATCTGATAAACATGATAGCAAATGAACATCTCTTGTTTCCTGGTAAGCTAAAGGGATCTCATTTCTTCTCCACAAAGCAATCTCGCCCATCATCTTCCATCTGGCTGGTTTATTTTATACAGATATGACTTACCAATTTCACCTGCTATACTGTTATCTCTGTACGCAGAGTGACCTGGATAGCATTGATACCACTGCAGTGGAAGAGTGTGTGTATGTGTGTGTGTAGTGTGAGTCAAATCAGTTTTCTGTTACAAAAACACTACCTGGGTCAAAGACACTTTCCGGAGCCTGATATGCTCTTCACATAACTGTTGTGTGATGTATGAGGGGAACCATTAAAAACACACACACAGAGACCCACAACGTGGAACTAGTGACTCACAATAGGTGGAATAGCAGCAGCCCTCTGCTTGAGCTGTTTCAGGTCCATGGGCTTCTGCATTGCGGAGGATATCACTCCATCATGAGCGTAGTTCAGGAGACTTGGCCGTGGAGAAGTTATTCTACACACACACACACACACACACACACACACACAGAAAAAGGTTAGTGCTTTATCTTATTCGCTTTGCCCACTTGAGCTCAAATACAACATTGCATTAGATTTATTCCTTTCTAGAAAAAGAAAAACACCTCAGAGGTTCTGATTGTGTTTCCTTCCCACATGCCAGCCCACAAGAGACACACACAGTCACACACGCTGCCTCGCTTAAACAAGGTATTTAAGTATTCATATAAGTGAAAAAGAATACATGGGATATGTGTGTACGCGTGGGATATATGTAGGATGTGTGTTGACAGAGCCGACGGTGGAAACGAATTACGAGTAAAAATCCATATCCATGTCTCACACATCTGTCGCAAGCACACAATACACTCTGAATCACAGTCGGACACACACTTTGGTGCACAACAACACCAAAGTGCGCACACACACACACACACACACACACTATCCCTTTGTTTGCTTTGGCAGAGAGGGCAGCTTTTCCCCCGGCTCTGCCAGTACATGCAGTCTGCTGTCATGGAAAAAATTGAACAAATACCGTGCAAACAAAACTAATCACTCCTCCCACGCACTTTGACACCCATTTGATATATATGTGGGTGTATTTATATATATATATATATTATATACACACACACACACACAGTAAATATATATTCTCATTCATACAAAGTACAAATAAAATCTCTGGTTGATAGAAAAGAGCAGCCTGCGGTGTACACACAAGTGGCTTGCCAAATATGGCTTCCCTGCTGTACAGTGTAGCTAGGCAACTAATAACAGTTCAAAACCATTGCTGCTGTTCTTCTGATGTCTGATGTGGTAGACTAGAGAAGTAGGACACCTAGCAAACCACTGCTCAGAAACCAGAAGCCCTTTCACACTAATAATCTCGAGCAGGCCCAACGATGTCATTGATAAATCAAAAACAAGATTATTTGTATATTTTAAAAACACAATACAACTTCCAGTGTATCTCTTGCTACACGCTCTCACCTGTTCTTGTCTGGGTTGTCTGTCTCCTCCATTTCATCAGCGCTGCAAGTGGCACTAGAGTCACTGTCCCCATGGGAACCTGTTTTAGGTAGATGGTCCTTCTTGGAGCTCTTGGTGGAGCTTATTACTTCCTCCATCTCTGCAGTAGGAGGTTTTTTATCTATGGCATCGCTGGGTGGTGTTGGCTCTTTGTTGGGCTCTCCTATCTCAGTCTTTATCTCCTGCTTGATGGATGATTCTGCATCTTCCTTGAGTGGAGGTTTCTCATCTCCACCCTGGCCCATGTCTGACCCGGACGCCTCCTTGTCCCCGGCGGTGGAGCTGGCCTTTGACCTGCTCGAGCCTTCCTCCTTAGCCTTGCTGTCCTCTGATGAGTGTGGCGAGGGCAAGCTCTCTGTGTCAGAGCTGTTGTTGGCACCACCTTGCAGAGCACAAAAGGAAACCCATCAGAAGACAAGACCGGGCTAATACTGTAAATCGTGTTATATCTCTTTGTTCCTATTTCATTTATCTCCCCCCCCCCCACATCTCTTTCTAAACCAGATTCTTCACAGTGCCAGTCTTCTACCTAATCAGGTTTCACTGTACAATAAGGAGCAACACAAAACCAATTGGGATGATGGACGAAATCCCCCGGGGCTTCAGCGCTCTAGTGCAGTCTACACAGTCTACTTCCATCAACAAACTACAGCAGGATTTTCAGGACGCTCTTATGTTTGTCATTGCAGAATAAGATTCTTCAAGCGAACAGTGAGCTGCTTACATTACATACACTCAGCGGCCATTTTATTAGGTGTACATTTACACTCTAATGCAATCCAATACAACAGCTCAGCCTCATTCTGCCATTACAAAGGTAATGTTCCCGTTTGATCGACACAGTCAGAGGTATTCATTCAACGATATGTGTTGAACTGCATTACATTGAGGTGTCTCTAATGTTTTACCTTTAAAGATTCATAATGCTCAAAAAGATAAACTTTTATTTTGGTAGTTGTGAGTGCTGTACCTTCTCCATCTTCAGGGGCCTCCTCTTCATTGCCACTGGCTCCTGAGCCCTCCATCTCCTCCTCCTCTGCTGTATACGGGACACTGGTCTCCTCATTCTGCAGGGCTTTGCACCTACGGCGGGCCTTTCGCTCTTTCTCCTGGGTCAAAACAAACAAACACTAAATAAAAAAAGCCTGGTGACCAAACAATCTTCAGATCCAGAAGAAAACCAGAAACAATCTTGTTGTACAAAGAAGCACGAATGATTCACAAAAAGTGTCCCGGTGCGTACCGATTTCATTTTATGCTGCTGCAGAATCTCATCCAGTTTCTGCCTCTTCTTGTAGTTGAAGTAGAAGTTCTTGCACTGTGACACGGTTTTCGATCCCACCATCTTGGCGATGGCGGACCAATTCCTACCATACTGGAGAAGGCCTGGAATGAACAGATGGACAAGCAGAGGGATTAGAATAGGACAAGAGCAAAGACGGCCAAACATGGTTGACAACGTGTCGTTTCATGACGACGTCTCCACTCCCAAACCAAATGATATTCTCCATGCGGTTGTGAAAAAAAAGATTCAAGCTGTACAAAGTGCACTTGTTGTAAAGATTGTAAATGTAGTGGTTGTTTCTGGTTTACACCATCATCAATATCTCCAACCACATTCTCTTCAAGTGCACAGTATGGAAGTCTCTCTATGGCAAGTCAATAAACATCTGTCTCCATAAAGCTGTCAGAACTGTAGCACAGCCTGGGAGTTTAGTTCACAATGCAACATGGACGCAGTTCGGGATGGGGCGATATAGCTGATTACGGTGAACGGGCTTTATTGGGATGATCGTGAATATCCTTCACCAGTAACTTGAAAAAGCTGAAGCAACTTCAACGTCTGTTTTCTGTCCGTTCTTACTTGGCCCAAAATCAAATTGCATTTGTCGTTTAATAAAGTTGGATTAAATTGAATTGAGCAGCTATAATGGTAGAGAAGTGAAACATAGAGCTGGATTCTTTTATTAATACAGGAATTATCTTCTTAATGTTGCTTCTTTTTTTATTATTTGTTTTATTTATGCAGGCTGCCCTTATTTTAAAATGTCGTATTAATGTCCCATTTGTTATGCTTATTTGATTACAGTACGTTTCAGTGCCATTTTAAGAGTTTTAAAGCATATATTGATAATTATCTGGATAACATCGTGAATCTAATTTTTGTCCAGGATAATCGGGACATGAACATTTTTATATCGTCCCATGCCTAGACACTGTCCCGCTCTTCCAGGAGCAGCGTGGCTTGACGCCATATGCTTCCTAAGTAGAGACAGCGAGAGAAATACAGAGTGATGGAATAAGAGAGAGGTAGTGTGTTGGCTGAAACGTCAGTCATACCAATGACATCACCAACGCCCCCAACTGGGGTCACTCAGTGTCATATTCTGACTGACTTTGATGTGACCCAGTTCCAAGAAACCCTGGTCCTTTACTCAGTCAACCACATGATTGTGCCTTACACAAGAGTCTACAGGCACCCTCTGGGCCAGAGCGATGATATATCGACCTGTCATGAAACACGCACACATACGCACAACCGCTCGGTGCATGTGTGCTAAAAGAAGAGAGGTTAAGAGCAGTCGGTGTGTACACGAAAGTGAGTGAGAAAGAGAGATAGTGTAGAATTTGCTCTGGTGTTTCCCCCCCCACCAGAGTCTGCTGTTAGCTAAAGGCAGCTCATTAACAGTGTGTGTTGTAAGAGGCTTAGCTTACACCACCCACTTGTTTCCTGTGCCAGCTTGACAGGTCCTGGCAACAGGACAGCCTCTCAAAGGGGATGGGAGGAGGAGGGGGGGGTTGTTATTAACAGGCACAGAGCCAACACCTCCTGGGATAACCTTGGACATGGGTTCAGAGGTCTCTGCATCTCATCGCTTAATGGAGGCAGCAGGACAACAAGCAAGTCCGAGCCAAAGGAGAGGAAAGGACAGCTGTTTACAGCACTGTCATAAATCAGAAGGGCTGATACCAACGCTCTATCCAATAATGCCATTAATAACTTACAGCTGCAATAAAAGCTGGTCTATTAGTAGTTTATAAGTTTAACTTCTCGGATATTATTCACTCTATTTATGTACGTGTACAGGGATACTCGTAACTAAGATACGAAGATGCATATAAACATGTCTACCGAAATATGATAAAGTATCTTCTGTCACACATATCAACTGATCTTTAAAAAGGGAAAAGCTGTGCATCATACAGCAGATGTGAGAAGACGTATAATATTCACTGTGATGCTGAGAATTTATTAATGCCAGTATAAAAAGAACTTCCATAACAAGCAAAGGTGATCTTCAAGTCAGACCTGCTGGTGTCTAAAAGCCGCTGCGCACCTACAACCTGTCAAGTTTTAAAGTGGAAGAGGTTTTTCTGCTAAAATATTCATCGCCGCCACTAAAAGGCATCGCTAGGAAAGCTTCTCCAGGAAAGAAAAGAAAAGCGGCCGACCTGACTCGCTCCAAGAGGACTGAGACACATGACCGACACACCTATTAACCTTTTACAGCCGTCTCAGGAGAGGGGAGGAGGGGGGAGACTGCCCTACAAGTCAGACACCCTCCTGGAGTACGTACAAAACATACACGTGCTCAGGCGAACAAACACACAAACAGTGGCATAAAATCACACACACGCATTCGAACAAGTAAGACAAACACTTTGCTGCACCCACTGAACCTGAAGCAATATCCTGAAAGTCAAAGGTCACTTTGTTACGACCTTTAACTACATCCAGTTTGTTCTATCACAAGCAAGCATCGAAAGCACAATCTTAAGCAGCTCTGGTCGACTAAAGGCCTTCGTTGCTGGAGCAACACACATGGAACAAACATCCAATCAGCAGCAGCGATACTAAAGCAGGTGGTATCCTCACAGCCAATCAGGATAGTGTATTCCCATTAGCTCCTCCCAGAGAAAGTCCAATCAACACCTGGTGCAGCCAGAAAGTAGTTGTTCCTGTCTGTCACATGCCTGTCACTCCAGCCGTCGTCTCGTGGCCCTGCAGTGGATAACAGTATCAGACGGTCTGATCTCTAGAGGGCCAGCCGGGAAGCTCTTCGGGGCTGGGCCTTTCCGATCCAGGGCAGAGGAGATGAAAACAGCTCAGACTCGGCACTCTTCCTGCCAGCTGGCTTGATACTTTAGCCGGTGTCAGGTTGACATGCTCTAAAACAGCACATGCTCCTGGCCTCTCCCCTTCTTTTCCTCTCACTCTTGCCTCCTTGTGCTTCGGTGAGTGCTGGTCTGTTCTTCTCCGCCGTGTCTCTCCCCAATGGCGGTCGTCTGGGAAGACTTCCACAGGAAAGTGGGACTGTGGGGCGGTGCTATGTGCTCAGCCTCTCTCTCCCCTCATCTGATCTCTCCTCTATCTCTCTTTTTTTTCCCTCCCTCCCTCTCTCGGTCGGTCGGTCCGTCCCTCCCCCTACCTCAGTCTGCCAGCAGGCACCGCCGCACGCACACACACACACACGCACACACACACGCACACACACGCATGAGTGAGTACACACACTCACTCGAACCCTCTCTCTCTCTCTCTCTCTCTGTGTCTCTCTCTGTGTCTCTCTTGTTAATACCCTAGCACACAGACGCAAACACAAACTCAGGCAGTCCAAGAGTAAACAGAGAACAGAGAGAGAGAGCAGCTCGGAGAGAGAGGAAAGATATAGAGAGAGAGCAGAGCCACTGAGCCAGAGACAATGGAGGAAAGGAAAGGATACAGAAGTGGAGAGTAAGCAAAGAGAGAAGGGGGGGGGAGACAGGAGGGAAGGGGGGGGGGAGACAGGAGGGAAGGGGGGGGGAGACAGGAGGGAAGGGGGGGAGACAGGAGGGGAGGGGGGAGAAAGGAGAGGAGGGGGGGTTGATGTTGATACCATGAGAAAGCATAAAGGCTTTCACATTTTTCCTGACTGACCTGCTTTTCATCTTGAATGTGACCTCTCTCCAGTCTATAACAACACAGAGTGAGTTGAGAGACAAAGTGAGTGGGGGAAAGAGGCGCTTGCCAAATCTTCCACAGCTCTTGCCAATCTGGGCCGTTGCCATCTCCCATCCGAGGGAGACGGACAGAACGAGAGACGGAGATAGAGCAACAGTGCAGGAGAAATACAGGGGGAAAAAAAAAATATGGCATTCTCTACCTGCTGCTCCTTTAAATGGGTTCTTCCAGAAAGCAGAGCAGGGGCCATTATTCAGCTGCCTGACTGCCTGCACCCAAGCAAAGCCTGCCAGATTAGTGCACTTACATAAACGCCAGCCAAGAAGGGTGCACATGCAAACACACACACACACACATAGCTTGAACCAAGTGCACAGACACAACCTTTTTCTGCACATATTTTGCACACACACACACACACACACACACACACACACACACACACACACACACACACACACACAGCCAGGCAGAACTGGTGGGTTTGAGGCTTTACAAATACTGGCCGTCCCTTGTATTAGGTACCAGTCTTTACAAGCAGTGAAGACAAGAGTGATCTGTCTTCGAGTGTGGCCATGCCATCCTTGAAGGCAGCGCTGGCTGGAATGCCGATGCCCTGCCAGGCACTATAAATGCCATTATTCAGATCTGTTTAGCTTGAGGGGATAAACACATTAGCATCGGCACACCTAAGCCTTTGTAAAACATATACATGTCAAGCACCTGCAGGGCAGAACACCTTGACAATCTTATTTAATACTATGAGGAAATGGAGGGGTGTGGTTGTGATCTTTTGAGTGTCTGAGTTCTTGGAAGGGGAATCCCTTTTGGCAGGTGTGGGGGTTGTTGTTAGAACTGATGAAAAACGGCAAGAGCAGCTCCTCCTCTTCGGCCCTCAGGACTGTAGCTGTGGCTCTGTGGTTGTGGTTACATAAGCCCTTCATAGAAGCACAGCTCCCACCAAGCTGCCAGGCTAATCCTCTGGGATGGAGAGCCCCACTAATCCCACTGCAGGAGAATGGAACTGAAGACATTAACCAGGATTACTACACAGGACTGTGTTCAAGCCAGGCCAGCGCCAGTTATCACAAAATAACCCCTTAACACAAAACTAGATGCAAACACAAACCCCAAATTGCAGGAGACACCAGACACACACACACACACAGCATGAGGCGGATGTGATAAATGATGACCAAATGTGGTTTCAATTTCACACGCAAGCTGCTGAGAGCTGCTTGTAAAATGCAGTTCATCTACTGTTGATTGCAAGGGAGGACAGGTTAAGTTTGTCAGAAGCAGAACTGAAAGTCACACAAAGCACGATGACACATCATCTACAAATGGCCACAAAGCAGCTGCCTAGTCAAGTACATGAAGCGGGTCTCGACAGTACAAAGATGGGACTAAGCTAAGATCAAGACTTTAAAACTCATCTAGAAAAATACACAGCTGACTAATTTAAGAATCAAAACGTCAATCTGATGAAACAGATCAGCGGGGAATCACTACCCAAAGAGTAATACACATTAGAAACCACTGACGGGGAGGAGCTCATTATATCAGTAACTGAGACTCATGGACTGCACAAACAGTCACACACACACACACCCTCACTCACTCACACACACACACACACACACTCAAACAGAGCGCTGGTGCTAGGAAAATGGGCAGAATGTCAGTGACCTCTGTGAATCAGCCAAGGGGCCTCTGGGTAATCTTCAGTCAGAGACAATAAACAGGTTGAGTTAATGACTGCTGCAATTTCAGGGGCTGGCTGATAAGAGGCAGACTTTACAGCCTGCTTGATAAAGAGATAGGTTGCATTGACCCAGAGAGAGAAAACGGCTCCAAAGAGCAACAGATCCAGTCCAAGCAGACTGACAAACGCACGCATAGACACAACCTAGCAGCACGTGGCAGTTGCTGCCTCACTAACAGGAAGTCACAACCGCATCACTTGTCTATGCTTTCACAAAATAATAGAAAATACAGTGCTTGGGCTGCTGCTAGTGTTCTTCCTTATATACACAACAACTGGAATTAAGTTATACTTTAATAGAGCGAAGAAAGGTTTACTGTATTACCTTTTTTGGCAGTTTCCATCTCTTCTTCAGTCCAGCGAGAGCTCTCATTCATTTCCAGATTGGCTGTTGAAATAAATAGAGAACCACCAAGTTAGAGAAGGCGGGAGGAGGGAGGGAGGGAGGGGGGGGGGGAGTGGGCAGTTGTCACAAAGTCAGTTAGGGAGTGACTGACAAGAGAAAAGGAAGGAGAGAGATTAGAGAAGAAAACTGAATAAGAGGGTGGGGGGCAGGGTAGCTTGCGCTGCTTGCCAGTGAAGCACTACAGCATGGGTCGCTAGGGACTGTTTGTTTTAGATGGAGGAAGCAGGAAATCCAAGGAGAGAAGTCAGTTAATGATTATAGACATAACAACTGGCTTCTTTCCCTGTACAGGCTGACCCTGGCCCTGCCTGGCAGACAGCGGAGTGAGAGCCTGTGCTTCTGTGTCCTCTATATGGACCTGTGAAGGGCACTGTGGGCCAGCAAGCATTGCTGCCAGCAAGGGAACAAACAGTGGCCGAGGGTGGCTGCTGATGAGAGCCCCTACAGCCCGAGTCACCTGGGGATTCCCTGCGACGAAACCTGTGCTGCAGGAGCGGCTGCAGCATATACACACAATTGCTGAAACATCAAAAATCCCTGATAGCCTGCAGCGAGTGTTCGCGTGTGCATGGCTGACTTACCATCTGTGAGGAAACAAACAGCTAAGCGGGGGGGGACACTGCTGACACACTGAATACTTTTGTCTTTTGCAAACAGATGGGATTTAAACTACATCTCATGTAGGCACACATTTCCATCGTTTTCATTTCTTATTGTGCCGTACACGAGTGTCACTTCCGGCAAAAAGTGAGTGCAAGACTAATTGTGAACAAGTGAATGAAGACAAAAGGAACAACAGTGCACTCTTGTGGTGTGGGACAGGAGGCCACAACTAGATCAAAGGTGACAATCTTGTGTGATGTTAGTGAAATACATATCTACATACCTAAGCTGTAAATTGCTCCTGACGGGTGTAAACTTATTTGTATCCATTATTGCGTTTGGCCATCTTATTATCTTAATGTTTTAATTAATGTCTTAATTAGTGGCTTAACTGTGATTTGACGCACAGTTACCCACATCAGCCTCTCCAATCACAGTATGCAACGTGCCTGCAGCCGCATGTTAAATGCATTTGAATGTAAATAAACACAAACACTGGACAGAGGAGCAAATTGGCCCTAATGTGCCAGCACAGCAGAGACTGACCAAGCTCATTGTTGAGTGGCGGTGTGGTTGTCTCCTCCACTTCACTGGTCATCGAGCGGGTGATGCGGCCCTTGCGTCGCCCCTGGCTGTTGGCTGTGCGTCGACCCTTGAAAGCAACAGTAGGCTCTTTGTCCTCCGCATCTTCTCCAGAGGTGTCGTCCCTGTGTTTGAGAAATGTCAACACAGGGTCACAAGAGAACGTGTACACAATACGACGGGTCACCGATACAAGATTAAAGCCGTATACACAGTACCCGTATTGTTCGGCAGCATTGCAGGACACCAAAGTGTCTGCAGACAACGGACAGCCAAATATCAATGATGTATGAGAAGTTCTTTAGTTACCGCTGTAAACTGATGTGGATGTACATACCATCGTCCAGCTCAGTACAACACGTACAGGCTGCAAGGTGCATTGTGGGATATCAAAATCCCAAAGATATATCATATTGTAATCGTAAAAAACGAGATAAATCTCACTAATGAAATAATAGCAATGCAATCTATCCTGAGACGCAAACATGGGCCATGCTGCTATTCAGTTAGTCCCACAAATGTAATTCAAACATACTTCGTTCATCACCATCATGCCCCTGATGAGGTTTAGCTTCTACATACTTGAAAGACAAATTGTAAACATGTATAGAGACAATGCTTTTCCTTTCCAAGATAATTTATCGAGTGTCAGCACAATGGCGTGCCAGGAGACAGCCACTGAGTTTGAACCCACTGCACCTCCATTCATCTTCCCCAAGCACCATTAATCTTCCTGAGGGGAGCCTGTGGCTCTCTAAATATAGGTGAGCCAGCTGTGCCAGGGACAGGCAGGCAAGCAGGGTGTACTGGGAGTCACAGAGTCCCCTGGCCTCGCCACAGAGCAGGGAGGCAGAAGGCAACGCTTCATCATCATCCTCTAGTCCGACACAGCTGTTAATATACATGACCTGCTATTACTTGAAACTAGTGTACAGCCTGAGTTGACATAATATAGTGCATGAATACAGATATAGACTATTGTGATCATTGATTTATTTGCAGGCACCAGAAAGCAGTGGTCTTCCATCTGTTGTTTTGCATCCTTTGCTGGCACTGTGCCTAAAACCTCCCCCCCCCCCCCCCCCTGCTCCACCGCTGCAACTGCACACACTCCTTACACACTGACATTGAAATTTACAGCGAGGTTAATCATACTGCTTATTTTCCTCACCAAAGAATCCCCCAGACTAACAAAATAAGCACAGAATAAAAAAAGAGAATGACACATCCTATTGGGAAGGGGAGAAGCATAAACAGGAAAACAGCTGTTTTAATAGGAACGAATTGGACGCTTGAATTTGCAGTAGGTGGAAAGTCTGGCTGGAGGTGAGGGAGATAGAGCTCAAGGGTTACAGAATGATTGGATTTCCAGATCCGCTTCCCTTAGCCAAAAAATACTCCATTTGCTGAAGCCTGATCTGGAAAAATTCTACAATTGTGTGTTGGACAAATGGGGAAAGTGAGAAGAGTGTCGCAGCCGTACGAGTTCAGGCTCATACAATGTGGCAAAAATGTTTACACTGACGTGCCCTGAAGTTATCGAGTCATGACCCTGAGGAGATGTGTGTGAGAACGCAAATGTCAGAATCAAGCTCCCTGGTACAAAGTCTGACTTGTCCCCGTTGAGAATAGAGCCGCTCATTGTCCAGAGATTTCACAGCGAGCGGGCGTGTTGATGACGTTGCCATACGACGAAGGGTGAAGAAGAAGAAGGGTCGTTAACGCAAAGATGGCAACTAAAAAGTCTAACCGGCGAACTCGTTGAAGGAACTCTGATGTTTGTATCCCGTTGAGTGAAAGAGAAACTCTGCAGAACGTCAGATGCTGTTCTGTGGGTGCATATATACGTCCCGTCTGGCATGGAATATTTAGTCCCTATTAAAAATAATTTAAAAAAAAAGGACTCACTTCATTCCATCTTCCTTGTCTTCGGCTTCATTTTTTTCTTCATCCCTCTCTCCCTCCTTCTCCTTCTCTTTCTCCTCCTTCTCCTTCTCCTCCTGGCTGCCCCGGTGCACTTGCTGCTGCTGCTGTTGCTGCTGCTGCTGCGGGCCGTGCTGAGATGAGGGAGAAGCAAACAACAAGGCACTCAGTTACAAAGATAATCCCAGGTAACTGGACACACACACTTGCCAACAAACTCCCTGACCTCTCCTGTAACCTGTACACCTCAAGACACATGCACTTCAATGTGTGGACGCAGAATTCTAACCTTGCATAGTATTTCAATTTTGCTCAGCATAGAAAGCGAGTTACCCTCTTCCAATAGTTCAACAATCTCATTCAACCACATACGTGTTCTGCCTGTTTGCAAACAGCGAGCGAGGAAGCACTTCCTGTGTCGGATCCCATATCTAAAACATTATTCAGACACATGTACACAGCTGCACACGGTATGACTTTTTCGATGAGATGACACAACAACCCACGTCATGCTGTTCGCAAAAACAAGAACAATTTCATTATTTTTATCTTTGACATTTCAGAAGACTTTGTTTCCCTTGTTTTAACTACAGATTAGTTCGTAACCTAAAATAAATCCTATTAATTTTCTGTATCGACAAAACAAAACAGGATACGAAAGTCAAGAGAGATACTCTTTAAGCACCCAGAACCACTTCCTTACCAATTTCCTGTCTGTCTGGGCTTTTAGGGTTAGAGTTCAGATTTGTACAGACATGCGGTCTGACCAGAACACTTTAAACACTGCTAATATTCACTAAGCAGACATACTGAAACTGATCAGTACTTATAATCTACTTTATGGATTTGCAGTTGCTCCCAAAGAATATGAACTTTTGATGATCTCCATGTCTGCTCTATAAAAAGACACACTATGTGTGGTTCCTGGCAGGGGAGCATAAGACGACACAAATTGAGACAGAAAAGGAGAAAGAGAGTTAGAAAATGAAAGGCAGGGGGGGGGGGGGGGGGGTGAAACAGAGGGAGAGTAGAGGAAGATTCGGGAGAACAGCAAGAGCAAAATACACCTTTTATTTACAGAGGCCACCTTTATCTCCATTCGCACATCATCACTAATGTCCTGTCCCTCCTTTGAAATCAACTTATTCTCGATCTGATACATTTTCCTTCCCCCAGACACATCTTTAGCCTAATAATCTCTATCCACTCTGTAGAGATGTGTTAGCACTGCGTCTAAATATATATTTATATGCCAAGCTGATCCAGGGGCTGATACAGAAAGTGTAGTTAAAGGAAACACAGAGCCACTCCACTGCAGCACTGTGGCAGCACATTTGCATTATGCTATTACCTAACCCTTATCTCACCACTAACCCAAACATCATCTCTCACAGCATCTTCAGTCATTCTGACATATAGCCCCGCACTTTCTGTCCCCCCCCCTCTGCAGCTACTTCCCTCTGTGACTGCAAGCTTTTAGTGCGAGCTGCTACCCCAGAGATGTGGAGCAAACAGCTGGGTAATGAGCGCAGGTTTCTTCAGGTCAGATGAGGAGACACCATCCTCGTACCGGCAGGAAAAGGGAGTGAGTAAATGAATGTGCCATTTTCTTAGCGCACGCCACCATGAAGTTTACCAGCTATCATGTGATCTGAAGTCATAACTGGGAGCTCATTTGTAATAAAAATGACCTGTGTTTAAAATAAAATAAAAAGCTGTTGATGTGATGAAGCACAACTGTGTGACCTTTGGCGTTTTCTGAACTCTTCATCCTGGGAGTTCTGTGGCTCAGACTTAGACATATATAGCTTCAGTGCTGGCAGTGCGATCCGTAGACACGGGACAATGCCCCCACTTCCAGGAGTTTCAAACAGTTTAAATCCTTCCGATGCCAGATATCTCATCTCCTTTGTGTGCTATGCGATGACCAAAGTCAAAAACATATTCAACTCAACACGGGGGGGGGGGGGGGGGGGGGGAATATCTCTGCTGACCAACTGGATAAAGCCAGAGGCTGGTCTTTCTTAAGTTACATCCACCGTACACAAGAGAAGAGGGAAAGTTAGTAGTGTGGTTGTTCCAGAGAGTGGAGCGTAACGCCAACTCGCGGATGGTTAGCTAGTTAGCGAAGTGTCGAGCGGACTTCTTGGTTGCTTAGCAAAAGGAGACTCCTTGAAAAAAAGAAAAAAGGCCAACAAAGCTTGTTTGCAGTTGCCCCTTGATGTAAAGCATCTTTTTAACTCTTTGTATAAAAAAGGTGAGGATACCTGGCTTCTCCCTCTGCGTCTGTAGTTCCTCCGCACTATGTTCTTATAGTTCTCATTCTTTTTGGTCAGGTAGTAAAAGAGCACACACTCCGCCACCGTCTGAAACATGAAAGAAATGTTTTTTTGTTGTTTTTTTGTTTGTTTTTTAAATCATTTCCTGAGAAGATTGGATTACCCAGAAAAAAAGAAAAAGAACGAAGAAAAAGAATGATTACCTTTCTCTCCAGAAACGACGCAATCAGACCAAAGTTTTTTGGGTGCTGGATGAACCTGAGGACACGGGACAAAGAAACGTTAGCAACCTGCTGATAGAAGGACTGAAGATCATTGGCTGAAGAACTCAAAAAGAAGTCGATCACAGAATAACAGAGGAGGTGACGTCCGCGCTGACGCAGGGAAAGTCAATAACAAAACTCTGATCTCAGAGGAACACTATGACAATAACAAAATGACACCAGATCACTAGTGGTCAAATGTGTTACTGTATGTCTTTGGATCAAATAGGAGTCACTGATTCCCTAACCCTATAGGCAGCTTGAAACGCCGCCTCTTGTTTCTCACGAAAGGGGAAGATTCACTTCCTTACTGACCCTTTTTTTAATCAGTCACACAGATTTTACAGGGAGACGAAGACACACTTCATCTTGCTGTAAAAATAACGAGCACTTTGTCAACAAAATGAGACATAAAAAGGAGATACTGTCTGCCATCACGACTTTACTGAAGTGTTGTACTTACTTCTCTCTGAAAATGTCCTTCTCCTGCTCGCTCCACATGTTCATAACCTGCCGGTCCTTGTACACCTTCATGGGGTCATCCATCAATCCATTCATGTTGATGAACTTGATGCGTTGCTGCTCGGCGTCAAACAGCATCGGAGGGATGACCGCCAGCTGCCGCATTTGCTTCTCTGTGTTCTGACATACACACAGAAAGCGACATCCTGGAGTGAGTGCGTTGGTCTCGAGAGGGAAGCTATCTGACAACACGGTGCTTATATTGACATGCGCTATAGGAAGCCTGCCCCTGTCGAGGTTTAAGAAGACTGCAGAGGAAGTTATGCGAGTTTCAATGGCTCAGCAGGTTAAGGCATGTGCCGTGGCAAACTCTCACTTTCTTGTCACTTTACAACATCTTACAACACGAGATAATGTCTGAGGTTATGAGGGGGAGGGGAGTAAAGAAAAGATGCTGTGCTATCTTGAGGAGGTAGGAAGCATGTCTTGAGATTAGACGAGACAACCCAATTGGACACAGTGCTCAGCTTAGTGGGACCAGACTGCCATGAGAGGAACAGGTCTAATGTGTGACTAGTTGTGTGCCGTCGGAGCGTCGCTATCCTCCACGCTGACATCGTGAGAGTCCGACACCTCAAGCCTAAGCCAGACATTTATGTGGGGGAGGTCTCGTCTTTGCATTTCTTATGGAGAGGCATATTTGGTTTCAACTGGACGTTAAATGTTTGAACTATGATTCTTACGACAACCTGGCATGACGAGTACACGGACAATAATTACCGTTGCGCCACCAGCTCATGCTATGTGTCGACTACACGTGTTATAAATGGAGGAATGAGGAATGAGAAGACAGGCAGTAAAATCGGCCACAAACTATGAAGGTTTTGGCAGCATTTCAATGGAAAGCAGCTGTGCTTGCCTCTGGGCTGTGGTGGCCTTAAAGGGCTAGTGTTTAGCTTTGGCGAGCCGTGCTATCTCAGCTACCACAAATATTCCAGTGACATAACATCATCTGTATAACAGCTGTCTTATAGGCCGATATTGAGTGGCATATGCATCTGAAACAAAACTATGTTGCAGTGATTTCAGAAGGCAGAATGTTTTTTATGAGATGTTCTTATTATCTTTATTAGTATGTACTGCATATACTGTATGTGCATGTATGTTTTTGCATGAGGAGGACCAAAAGATGCTAATGAGCTACCTAATTTATCTTAATTATGTATCTACTCTAATACAATTAATCATAAAACATGTTTTGAGGCATTTATCTTTGCATGTCATACAAATATATATATTTATAGAGCTCTCATCCACCAGACTTCGGGTTTTGTTCCTGGTACTAGAGCCAGACAACCACATTTCAGCCCATTATTGACATGTGAAGTGTGTGAAAACATCTTAACGTTGCAGAGGAGGAGGTGCAAAAGCTTACCTCGTGCTCTGATATTCCATCAATGATCTCGGAGACCTCATGTTCACTGCGAGCTGCAGACGAGGCCAGCCCACCTCCTCTCTGCCCAACACGGCTACACGAGGAAAAACACAGAAGACCTGTCACTCAAAACTACCCACATGTTACTGTAACTGAGCAACCTACACCGTACAATGAAACAACTCTTTATAATGAGAGCAGTAACTAGGCAACCTATCAAAGCACTTTAAGTCAGTTCCAGAGATGAAGTGCCTTTTATAGCGTTGAACAATCACAGACTGCGTGCTGTGAAAGAGCGGAAACATCTCGAAATGAAAATGAATAAAAAGCGTGCACACTTCAGGGCTCCAACGTTCACTTACTCAGTGCACCATCAGACTCTGATGAGGAGCGGTTGTGCTTGAAACGTCACCTCGGTGCCTCAGATAAGGTGAACATTCGAGCCCTGCAGTGTGCACGCTATTTATTAGTTTTTCATGGTCTTCTGACCTTCAGCTCAGCTCCCCATCAGGTTTGGATGTGCGTGTACCCTTTGTGAAAGTAATCTTGTAACCTCACCTCTGCATGCGCTCCTGCAGCTCTCTTTGCTTGCGGATCTCTGGGAACTGTTTCTCGTAGTACTCCCGCACCTTGCTCTCCTTGGCTCGGCGCCGCGGGTTGCTTTCGATACGATCCACCTTCTTCTCCCAGGCTTCCATCAGCTGGTCATAGCGCTGGCAAAACTTCTGTTCCTAAAGCACCACAGAAAGATGAAGAACTCAAACCATTGCAGCTCCGCTTCAATATCCACATCTCTTTCCATCTTCTGAACTCAAGACACAAAACTAATGCACTGTTACGTCTGTGGAAGTACAATTACAGAGCATTCAACAGTTCCTGTTATGGAAGGACATCATGGGTTCTTTTCCAATAATTATATTCATTAATCTTCCTGCTTTTTTTTGTTATGTCCCACCATGAACCTGTACATGTTCAGAGGGGGCAAAGTCTGGCCTTGAGGCACGACTCTGGCAGAAGACAGCCCACCGTTTTCCCAGCCT